>NC_073699.1:102965174-103112674 GCF_023634085.1 Falco cherrug | reverse complement strand
TCAGGCTTGCTACTTCAAGGGGTGCAAACAGAACCAGGCAAGTTATCTTAGATATGATCACTATGTTCAGCCTATATCAAAACAAAAACTATGTCCTGATATGTATAGAGCTTTTCAGGTCATGTGAATCATGATGGTTACTGAGCCTCCAGTACTTACAGAAACTCATCAGACTTCAGCTGCGTAGAGAGTCTCATACATGCAAACACACGGAAGACCTGTTTCTCTGTGCTCGCTCCTACACGAAAGGGTGGCTATGGCCAGCCGAACCACAACGCCTGTAGGGCATCCCAGTGAGACGTGAGCATCAGACGAGTGTCTATTTCAAGATTGCTGTGCAGGTCTCAGGAAGATCCCAGCTTCTGACACTTAAGACATCCCTTTTTCATAATAATTCAAAAAAAATTAATATACTTTGAACATGCACACCACAAAAAGTAATCCCTCTGTTCCTCCTTATAGAATTCCTTTCCGTATTGGGAAAAGTTGAGCAAATTTGGAAAAATAGGAAAAGAATTGTACAAATTATGGGAAATTATCAAAAAGAAAAATTATATAGGCATTTCTAATAATCACTAAGAGTTGTTAAATAAAGATATTAAGAACACCTGGCTTTCTACATAGCTGCAGAATCAAAGCTTTTAGAACTGAAAGTTTCAGGAATGTCTGAGTGTGTCTGTACAAAGGAAAGCATGTGGAGCAATTCAACAATGAAATTAAAGGTTTGAGACTTCCAAGAAAAGCCATGCAGTAAGAACCGCCCCCCCCCCCCCCCAAAAAAAAAAAATCAGCACCAAACATGGTACATTGTTCTTATTAACAAGCTCCGGCTACACGGAGCGTAACCCTAACGCAGGCAAGCAGGTAACAGCCTGCTTCCACGGCCCCAGCACCGCGGTGGCCCCAGCACAGCTCACGTGGAGCCCCGCAGAGCGCAGAGTGGGGCGAAGGCGGTGCAGCTTGAGGACGCTTCAAGGCCTAGCAGGCGCAGTGCCCCTTGCCCCCACCCTCTCCGCCTCCCAGCAGTCACGCTTTGCCAATGGCACGGTTAACTCCGAACGGTGACCAAGCAGTGAGGAGCAACACAGGCGAGGAAGTGAAGTCCCGCAAGTGATGAGCGGCACTGGAGGCAGCAGTCTGCATATGCAAAGAAGTCAATCAATACTTTCAGTCTTACTGTTTTCTCAGTGTTCTAATACACTGGTATAAATCTAGTATTCTTCCAGTTTTCTATATATGAAAGAAAACTGAAAACCTCAGTTCCTTTATGTGGAACTATCCTTTTTCCATACTAGTCATCTGAGGGTTGAAATCACTACTTCCACACTTTTGCTATTTCAGTGAACGGAGTTCCTGGTAACGACAGTAGGTGGATATTCTTTCTGTCTCAGAGAGGACACAAATTTTGCTTTTGGTTTGCCAAAACACAGCTGGCCATTCCCAAGCATCAGTGTTCCTATATTCTGATCCCAGTTTTGGAAGAACAAGGGCAGCTCCTCTGCTGTTTAGCCCTTTCTTTCCCAACTTTTTGGGAAAGACTGCTTGTGTCCACTTCCTTTACCTACGACTGTTCGAACTGCTGGAGACATTCTGGTCCTTGGGAGATGCTACTCTATTTTCCATCTTTTGCTGCTTTCCTTCCCTCGCTCAGAGATGAGAGCACATGGAGAGAAAAGCACCAATACCACATCACTTGTATTTCTTCCTGGCCTCATCCCAACAATTCTCCTACCCACCAGGAGGGATCTGCGTACTTCAAGGGGAGCTGGTGGTTAAGCACTTCCTGGGACAGGAGCTCTGGGTACAGGGGACAAACTAAGTTTGGGGACTACTTACTACCTGTAGGTGACAGCTTTCTCAATTTCATTCCACACAAAGAGGAGTTTTTGGGAGGATTATGCACAGCAGACCATACTCCAATAAAAAGTGCTATAAACCCTTTTCTTCTTTGAATCCATGAAATTTGTCATTAAGAGCTACATAACAGTTTTCAAGGTCCTGCTTTTATCCGAGGCCCTACAGGCCACAGAGCCATAGAAAGCCATTCTTCTGAAATAGATTATAAACATCAAATTATCAATTTAATAAGAAAAACATGCAAGTGAAGTTACTGGCCCCTCTCATAACAGCGCAGCAGCAGGACACATCCACTGCCTTTCTGAAGCTCTGGGTAACAGCAGATTCTTGTTTGTGTGACCGGGGCGTCTCACGGAGCATGTCCTTCCCTCGCCCTGGGCCGCATGCAGGCTCACGATGGGATGCCACTCCTGTGGAGGCGGCCGGCGGCACAGTGCAGCAGCTGCTAACGTTAGCACAGGTACTCGGGAACAGAAAGGCACGTCCGACTGGGGCATGCCACCCCTGGAGGTGGCACAGCTACGCATGGCTTACTAATGAACTACAAGATGGTGGCAACCAGATTTAAGGATGTTCGAAAGAGCCTGTCAGTGCAGGAGAAGCGTGTATTTGGGGTACTGAGGATGCTGTGCTGCACGGGTAAACGGGGACATAATACGAGTTCCTGGGAACACGTGGATGTGCTCCAGCCACTCTATTTCACTCCAAATAAAGAAGTGGATGTGGGGGTGTCCCTTTTTAGGAAATATTTTTCAAAAATTCTTCTCATAGAGTGGGTGAGAGAGAAGGACAAGCATAGAGAAGCCTTTTAAACGCAGAGGAGTTTGGTCACAAAACACCAGGAAGAGAAGTTTTATGGGAGGAGAGAGGGAGGTATCTCAGTTTACCAGAATATAAATATTTTTTCGTTACTTCAAGGCTCACCAGTGAGGTCATTTTCAAATAACCATGGGCAACACACACACACACAAAAATACCAGTTCTTAGATTTTAGTTTAGAAACAACCAACCAACCAACATTTACAAAATCAGCAAATCACCAACCACAAGACATGTCGTATCTGACTTCAGACTAGTTAAGGATTAGGGAAAAACCAGCATTACTATTTCGATGAACACTGCATGGTTACTATGAAGTTTTACTTCTGATGTTAAAATGTAATGGCAGATGTAGAATTCAATAATATAAGACAAAAAACCCCCAAGTGTTTTCAATGCTGATTGTAAGGATTAGCAACATAAAAACTATTTCTGTCCTAATCTGAAGCACACTAGGCAGATTACATGCCACAGCTCCTCCACAGAGGCTAGTGATTTCTCAGAAGTTCTATTTCAGATAATTCATACTCATTTTGATGCATTATGTACATTCTAAGTGTATATCTATATATACTGCATGGTCCAAGTAATTTTAATGTCTCAATCTTAGCACACAAAATACACTGCCTTGTATTTATTTCTGTCTCCCTCCAAGCACATTGTGGTTTTTTCACTTTACCCCCAAAATCTGTTGCCACTGATAGAAATGGGTGACATTTGCAGAAGAGCTGTGCTAACAATCTTGCTTTCTATGAAGACCAGAACTGCAAGAGAATTCTAAATTCAGATGACAAAAACCCCCTATTACGCACTTTAACTAGGCAAGAATGAGAATACTGCAAAATGCCAGGCAAAATAAATAAATAACCTTAGTTTGTTAATTTCCCTCTTGGTTAATTAACACCTATAAATGACCTTTAGCATTGACAAGTCCAACTTCATCCAGAAAGCCAAGGTTTAAGAATATCTATCCAAATAGGATTGATTACTGATTACAGCATTGTGAGGAGCACAATTCAATCTGGTTTTTTTTTTAAGGCTGGAACTGCATTCCTGAGTAGGCTGATGTGACTGCCAATGAGGTAAAATACAGACAGTCATTACACTATAATAACGTTGATGTTCCCATTTCTACATTTATCTAAAGCAAAGACCATACATCATTTTAGACTGAAATTAAACCTTTTCAGAAATATTTTTTCTTTATATTGTTCGGAATTAAAAACATATTGAATTGATCCATTAAGAAAATTCTCTTCTATCTTTGTGTTTTTCAGACCGTGTCTGCATCCTTAGGCAATGAAACAATTTTTATAATTGTAATAAAACAACCAAGTGTTGACTTTAAGTTAAGAAATTGTTGCTTGAATGACTAAATACTTCAGCAAACACAATAAATCCTTCTAAGTTTAACACACAGATAAACCACATGCGTGAGCAGTTGCATATATTTCACAGCTTCTCCATGTGTAAGTTTGCTCAAACTTACTTCAGTTTTAGTCTCCTGCTCAGTGTTTGTAGAGCAGTCTGCGTCTCTGAATTTTAATACTGGTTTAGTCAAAAAAGCAGAAAACCTAAACATTTGCCATTGGAAAGGCCCAGTTTATAGCACGAAGTACAGCAGTAACGTTATACTCCAGCAAGAAATACAACTGAAGCACCTACCTGTATTTCAGTGAAGAGAGGAACGATAAAAAAGTCAAGCCTGTGTATTTCTGGCTTATTTCTGGACACAGGAGTTTCAGTTTGGCAACATAAATTGAAAAGGACACATCTCAGTGTTTGCCTTCTCCCAAGGCCTGAAGACACAAGCATCGCTGAACCATACTCCCAACACAGCACATCAACACATTTTACAGGATAATCTCTAGAATATTATTATTGTTTTTAAAGAGCAAGAGAGACAGCGTGCTGCTTAAAACCAGTTCCAAATAGTACTTGGCACAGTTCTTCCCTAAAGCAGAAGAAGGGCAGGCTTACCTCCTCTCCAGTTTGCAGCAATATCACAATTAATTTAATTTCAATTCTGTTTCCAGAACAGTTAGGTGCAGATTTATTTTTTATTAAATGTTCAAATCTTTCATCCCTCAACTATAACGTATCTTCTAATTTCAAGGACAGTTTCAGACTCCCTTTGCCCTCCTTTGGGCTCCAATGCTACAAACCCTATCCAACAGGTAACCCTTATTGTCAAGCTTGAGAAAACACGGGAAGATCCCCCCTGCCAAGTACACTGAGCAGGAACAACCCAAGTAGTGCCTGTCCACCTGTCGCAAGGCCAGCTACACAGAGTACCTACCACCTGCAGGCCCTACGGGACGGACGCAAACCAACCTCGCCCCGCGGCTGGAGATGCACAGCCAGCGAGAAGCTAACTCCACAACAGGTGGAGTTAAAACTACATGTTAAAAAACATTGACAACCACTTTTCATGCTGCAGTACCGCATTTTGTCACTTACTCATCTGTAACAGCCTTAAGTGTTTTTCTGCTTTCAGTTTCCAAACCCACCCTTATGGTCATGTTACTTGTTAGCTACTGCTTTAAACAAGGATGTTCAGTCCACAGAGAGAAAAATCTCATGCCAATATTATTGTTGGGCAATTGGTACACACAGGACTCATTTACACATTTACAGAATAATGTGACAGCTGACACAGCGTTGATGCACTTGATGTAGAAAATAGGCTCTAGAGAAAGTCTTCACCTGCTCAGTGTAAGATTAATTTTTAAATTTTAGAAATATTCTATACAGCAACTACCAAGGCAGAGGCATTTAAAGCTGGTAACTTTACATATACTATATTAAGCCTTATTTTTTATATTTAGTAGATACCCATCAGCTAACTATGGTACAAAGAACTAAGCACCTCCATGGAACAAATGAATATACATATTCAGAACACTGAACATCTTAATGGGTCAATGACTCCTTGAAAGGCCTTTGGACAATGAATGAGTACAGTTTACTTCCACAAACATTACCTGGTTTTATTAGTGCCAGATAACATGCTATTTAAAAGCATGATTTCTAATTAGAATAGACTATTTCAGTTGGAAAATACATACAATGATCATCTAGTCCAACCACCTGACCAACAGTTAAAGCATGTTATTAAGAGCACTGTCCAAACACCTCAAACACTGACCGGCACAGTGCATCGATCACCTCTCCAAAAAGCTTGTTCCAGGGTTTGAGCACCCTCTTGGTAAAGAAATGCTTCTTCATGTCCAGTCTAAACCTCCCCTGAATTGCTCCTGAGCTAATTATTTTAGATAGTGATGGAATAGCTAATCCTGGAGGTCATCTCAAAGCACGTGGAGGATAAGAAGATCATCAGGAACAGTCAACATGGATTCACCAAGAGGAAATCATGCCTGGCCAACCTGACAGCCTTCTGTGATGGAATGACTGGCTGGGTAGGCGAGGGGAGAGCGGTGGGGGTTGTTGTCTACCTTGACCTCAGCAAGGCTTTTGGCATTGTCTCCCACAACACCCTCCCCAGTAAGCTCAGGAAGGGCGGGTCAGATGAGCGGACAGTGAGGTGGTTTGACAGCTGGCTGAACGGTGGAGCTCAGAGGGCTGCGATCAGCGGCGCAGAGCCTGGCCGGAGGCCCGTGGCTGGTGGCGTTCCCCAGGGTCCGTGCTGGTCCAGCCCGTGCAGCTTACCGGCGATGAGGCTGAGGTGCAGACCGGCCCCTGGCACGTTTGCTGGTGGTACCGAACCGAGGAGCGGCTGGTGGCCCAGCAGGCTGGGGGGTCGGCAGAGGAGCCCCATGGAGTCCAACCACGGTCGGTGTCGGGTCCTGCCCCTGGGCAGGGACAGCCCCACGCACCAGCACGGGCTGGGCTGGCCTGCTGGGGGGCAGCTCTGCGGGGAAGGGCCTGGGAGGGCTGGGGGGCAGCACGTTGCCCCTGGGCCAGCAGCGTGACCTGGTGGCCAAGGGGCCAGTGGGACCCTGGGGGACGTGAGGAGAAGCGTGGCCAGCAGGTCGAGGGAGGGGATGCTGCCCCTCTGCTCTGCCCTGGTGAGGCACATCTGGAGTGCTGGGTCCAGTGCTGGGTGCCCCGGTTCAGGAGACAGGGAGCTACTGGGGAGGGTCCAGCTGAGGCTGTGAAGGTGATGAGGGGCTGGAGCATCTTCCTGAGGGGGAAGGGCTGAGGGAGCTGGGGCTGTTCAGCCTGGAGAAGAGGAGGCTGAGAGGGGATCCCATCAATGCCTACAAATACCTGAGGTGTCAGGAGGACGGGGCCGGGCTCTTTCCAGTGGTGCCCAGTGACAGGACAAGGGGCAATGGGTACAAACTGCAACACAAGAAGTTCCACCTGAAGAGGAGGAAGAACTTCTTTCCCTGGAGCCCAGTGCTCCATCACTAGGACAGGCTGGCCAGAGAGGCTGCAGAGGCTCCTCTGGAGACATTCAAACCTGTCTGGACGCGACTCCAAGCAACCTGCTCGAGGTGACCCTGCTCCAGCAGAGCCTTAGACCAGATGGTCTCTAAAGGTCCCTTCCGACCCTGACAGTTTGTGATAGTGTTCATATACTGACAGTGCAATATATGCCAGATAGTATTATTTGGATGTGGCTGTTAGTTTATGCATGTGCATGTATACATGTAATATTTTGCTTCTTAGTGCTTCATGAAAATGATTAAGTTTATTTAGGTTCCCAGCTTGTCTCAAAGAACAACACATTTAATTGTTAGCAGCTGTAACACTCATGCAAGCAAAGGTGGTACACGTATTGCCATAAGAGTAGAAACCATGCTGCAGCTTGTCAACACACTGCTGGATCTATTTTTTGTAGTTTTATCTGCTACTTAATCTTTTGCTGATGAAAATTTGGAGAAACTAATAATAGTAATTTTGAAGACATGAAGGAAATATTAGCCACAAATGTTTTCACCCTTTATCATAGTTTCTGTGTGAAATACTCATAAATAAAAAAATAATTTAAGAAGCCCTTATCCAATACACCCCCAGAATCTGTTGAATTTGGATAGTGTGTTACATTTACGCATATTACTCTATCAATCTAATATATTAAATAATTTCATTCTAAACACCTATGAGAATTATTTATTAGTCATAAGCTGTTCAGAATTCTTACGAGAAAGATTCTGTTTGTAAAGGGCTCATCTTTGTATCAGATGGAACAGAAAATAATCACGCACCATGAACATTCTGGTTACATTTTACTCTTATTTTAAAAAAGTATGTTACAAAGATTAAAATAATAAAAGGCCATCTTTAATCCACATAATGGTACACATCACCTGTCTCTGTCAATGAGACATTTAAAAGCATCTCTTTATTAGAAACACAAATCAATACACTCAGGGGACTGCAGTAACTGCTTCAAGCAATTTGTATTATCATTTCATTCCTGATGATCCTACTCAGAGCAACTTATTATGAATGGCGTGAAAATGGCAACCTGTCACAATTGACTGTTTTCTAAACCTCTTGCAAGATTTTTTTCCTTTCTTAATATAATTATCTTCCTACTAAACACAGGTCTAGGTTGTAAGATACAGCCTACAACTGAAGTTTCATTTCTTGATAATTGAAGGCCCTCCCCAACTCACATTAGAAACATTACCAACGAAATGAAGAGCTATTTGCTTTGTTTTGAACTGAAAGAACCTTGTACAAAGGGAAGCACTCAAACTTCTGGTATCTTTTCAACAGACAAATCTCTTGAGAATGTTTTCATCGCTTACAAAAATCCCTGGAAGAGCATTCTGGGTACTGAGTGCACCTCAGTTATCTTGCTCTGCTTCTCTGGGAGCCCGAGTAAATTTCAGTAGTCTGTCATAGACATCCCTTACAACTACTGTGTAGCTTTGGCCAAACACTTTACAGTAAAATAATCAGAGAGAAGTGAAGTGGGAATGGATATTTAGCTGTGAGACAGAAGCACGACAGTCTGAAGATGCACGTTTATACTTTGAAGACAAGTATTTCCATTAGTACCTGTAACACTCCAAGCTAAAGGAAGAATAATTTTACTTCCAAAAAGAGACTAAGGCACAATTCACTTCTCATACCAAAGGTCAAGCCAGTTCAACACACACAACAGAGCAAGATTTTTGGGTTTAGGTACAGCTATTTTCATGAGAACCAAGTAGGAAATGCCCCAATGAGGCTAACTTACCTTATTCTTTGGATTGGACGTGTTCATTACACTTCGAGTCTCCTTGCCTGTGTAAATGACAACACCAATTACAGTTCCTGAAAAGCAAACAAACAAAAAGTAAAACAGATGTCTCAAGTAGTTCAGACAAGATTTGTCTGAATTAAAACTTGCAGTAATTTACAGTCCCTCAAACACATCCATTGTATTAAAAAGCCCATTTACGTAACATACATAGTATCAGTGTTGTTTTTCAGAATTGACTATGAAGGTTCATTACAACTTCTTTAATTAATATCCATAAACATGACAACATGCTTTACTCCTTTTTAAGAAAACAATACTTTCAATGTAACTGGTTAAGAACTTACATTTGGACATAAAATTGTCTCCAACTGTTTTAAGAAGTTTACACGGAGTGTGGATAACTTCGAGGAATACAAAACGAGTACAATGGTGCTGAATGCACCATACAAATTGCCAGTCATTTATAATGATGTAAAAACTAGTTCACCCAATTAACTACTCTGATAGAATCCCATACAAAAATATTATCCTGTTCATTAACTTATAAAAATGATTTGCCAGTTCCAATTATCTTTCAGTCAATTTTTACTGAATAGTATGGGAAAACTGGGCTTCAGCATCACTAAATTTTTTATATTAAATTTAAATTCAAGTTTTTATTAATAAGACACTATTGTATTTTCTAGCACAGGACAAAACCCTTATTTCTATTACTTTTTCAAGTGACCTGAAATGGCTTTATGGCAGCACAGCTGATAATGTGGTATTTTATGTTGTCTTAACACTATAAAGAAATAATTAACATAACTTGTCCGGAACACCCTGCTCAGAAAATTGTAAAACTGTAGAAGTATTACACATTTGTCTGACATTAAGTCACTGGCAATCAGGACCATGTGCAAGATCTGCCACCACCACCCGTGAGGTCTAAACAGGTCATGAGAAACGGAAGGCGCACACAAAGAAAAAAAGAGGATGGCAGTTAGCGATGTTGGCATTACAGAAAAGAAGTTTCATTTAGTCCAAAATGAGAATGCAAGTGAAAACTTTGCATCCACACACGAAAAAGTGATTCTACATTACATCTGGACAATTAAAAATTAGTTTTTGTATTATTTTCCTCTCCATACGAAAGCTTTTTCTGAAGACTTCCCTTGACATAACATTTTTCCCAAAGCCAGCCTCTGCTGTTTCACTGCAGTGCAGTGCAATGTGCAGATTAGGGTATTAGTAACACACCCCCAACACACCCCAAAATTCCTCCTGACTTTCATAAAAGAACAGTCATTGATCCATCACGTCTGACCGCTCTCTGCTGGTGTCCAGCTGATGCCTACATCCCTTTGGGGCCCTTCACTTTGGAGCGATGCTCTGAGTCGAGCCCTACCCAGCGGCCAGAACGCACTGGCCGATGCCCTGCAGGAACCCCCTCCTGCACCCCCAGCCTCAGCAGCCCCACGGGTCGGGTCAGCTCGGGCAGACCTGGACTTCTCCCTTCCAGCTGGCACCTCTCCACTTGGCATCGCCTGCCTGGCTGTCGCAGCTCAGGGAAACAAGCTGTCTTGTATTTTGCTCCCTGAAAAGCTGGCTTCAGAGGTGAAAGTCAGGTAACGTCCATTCCGACTACTGCATTTTGATCATAGTTTTGCCTAGATCTGAGCTGCTTCTTTTGCTGAGGCATAGATCTTTGATTTTAAACTTCTGGGGCTGCTAGTTACCAGCAAAGCATCACTGCTGATTCGAGGGCTCCTCAGACCTGAGTTCCATCAATGCAGAACACTCCGAGCCCAACTGCAGTGCTGTCCCACAGCTGTTGCAGCAGGGACAGTTCTGGTGCTCTGGAGGGGGTTTTACCCACCATTACCTCTCGTTACCCTCAGCAAATCTAAGCTTGATGCCAGCTGGGAAGAAAGACTCACACGACGCATACTTGCAATGAACGTCACTGTGGTCACAGTAGCCAGACCCGAATCCAACGTGGGGGCTCTGGGAAGCATGGCCAGACGGCGACCTCAGGCTTGTTAAAAGCAACGACTCAAGTATTTTTATGTATGGGCCTCTCTGAAAACTGGCTCCTGTGTAAACTGGGCAACCACTGATAAGCAAGGGCAAAGTGGTTAACAAAGGAGAGAGAAGTTACAGGAGATACCACCAGAATAAACATGTGAGCTGGAAAAGAGCTACAAGAGGACCTGTGCAGAGTTAACACACACAATCTGGCATACTCTGAATCCGGGCTGTGATCATATTAATTTGTAGTATCTCCCACGCACGATGTAAGCTATGTAAAAACAGAGCGCTCTAATTAATTAAAATCACATGTAGGACTTGGCACAAAACAGTGCCTTTTACAGCTGTGCAGTTATACAAATTGTCCTGATTTTATCTAAAGTGACTTTTCAAGACTGACACCTGCCGAAATGAAAATTCCATTAATACAAATGTCCTCTTAATAGATATCTCAGCAGGGGTCTCAAAACTGCATTATCTTGTTTAGAGTTTGAACCACACTGATGATTACAGTAAATGGGGAGCAGACAGATACACCCATACTGTAGGGGACCTTCTGAGGCTTTTTAAAATGCAATGGCTGACGTTTTCCTCTCCCTTTCTGAAAGCAAATCAGTGATGTCACAAACACAAACGATCAAGAAGAGAAGAAATTTAATTAAAGATAAACTATTTTTTTATTTTATTTATGAAATAAAAATAAAATATAAACCAAAAAAAATAAATTAAGAGGTTTTCAGATACTTGGTGGTTTAAATTATTTCTTCGTACTTAAAACTGTTCCGTCAGCGATAGCATTTTTTCAGGGTTTCACTAACCACACCTTCCTTCCCCCTTCAGGCTCTACTACTAACTCCACAGAAATAACACAGATACTAAGAATGGTGCACAGACTCCATACCTCACCGCTACGTATCTGAAACTCACTGGGATGTTGCCTCTAAGTGAAAAAACTCAGAATATTTTTTGCTATCTCACTTATTAAAGAGTAACAAAAGGACGGCCGCACGCTTTGGACTTGAGGGGCTTTTGATTTCCACTCCAGCAGAGGCTTCCAGCGTGATCCCGGCAAATTAGTCTTTGCACTTTCTGTGGTCAGGATGGACATCGTGCACAGTCCCCAGGGCTGTCAGGGCTGTCCAGCAAGTGGCAGAAAACACTTCACATCTGGCAGCAGCAGCTACCCAAACTATCAATACTGAGACTAGAACATCTGCACATATATATTAGGTGTGACAAAATGGTAGGTTTTTTCTTTTCCATTTAGCTTATGGTTATTCTAAGGGGTAAGGAGATGTACTGAAACCAAGGATAGTAAACACCTCCCAAATGTATAAATTTGAGGAATCTCACTCTCCCAAACTTTATCTGTTGATATAAAAAAAGCTATGGAATAGTTTATTCTTAAGTTGTCTGATGCTACATGATTTTGTTGAACCAATTTATTAGTTCCCAAAATACAAAAAGAAAAGAAAAATAGTTCTAAATTATAACAAATATTTTTCTTGTTACTTGTACTGCACTTGCAATACATCCTTTTTTTTTATTTTTGCTGTAGAATCCATTATCGTAGTGTTCTGATATTTTCATGAGGTTTGGTTACCTGCATTCAACAGGTAGCTGCTAAGATTCCTTGAAACCTTCATTCACTTACATTGACTGTTACTGATCTGCAAGGTGATTGATTTGTGGTCTCTCTCCTCTAGAACTGCCAGGACATCAGCAACCAGAGCTCGAGTTTTCTGAAGGTGTTCCCCACATAATTCCCTGAACACTTTTCCAACCTGACCTTGAACCTCTGTATCACCTTGACAAATAGCAACAGCATGTGTCTCTCCCAGCTGGTGCAATGTGGTTTGTGCTATATGTCAAAGGGAATACCAGGAAATTCAGTATCTATTTAACTGCTGGAAGGAGGAAAATGGGAAGGAGAACCCTTCACCCAACAACTGTCCTTTTTTAAAATTAAGTGAGGCTTTGTATCTGCAACTTGGCTACATATTCCTTTCGTGGACATCTGTGATGTGGCTCCCTGTTTCCACCCCTGAGACTGACAGCATCAGTCAGTAACAGGCCAAGGCAACAGTGGGGTTGACCCAGAATGCTCTGTATCAACCCCCGAGGCGTCGCCAAGGCATAGCATCGTCCCAGGAGCAACAGACCACACATTTGCTTGGCTGAATAACACATACTGTCCACGCTGCTTGGAGTGCACTGGAGGAAGTCGCCTTCCAGGGTAGGATGGCTTAAGGGCTGCCACACCGAGAGTCTGAAGGGAAATGGAGATGTACAGGCAGCGCTGCAGGGCAGAACTCTACCCCACACCATCCAGGCACAGGCTACAAACCTGCCTTCTTGAATTGAAGTGGCAAAGTAACAAAAGATGGGGCTTGCACACAGACATCATATACTTTGGGGTGAAAAATGCCTGCATGTAAGAGCACTGTGCATCGAGACAGTAAGGGGAATGCACGCAGACACGAGCATGGCTGAGGTGAGGCAGCCACCTGCAGAGCAGAACAGCACTCAGACTGCCACGTGCTTCGCTCTCCTGGAACCCGAGTGGTACCTGCCTGCAGAGCCGGGGTGTGGGCAGCATCTCCCACTGACCCGCACAGGCGGCAACAGCGTGTGCCAGGCCGTGCCAGGCCAGGGATGCCAGAGGGCCTGCAGCATCTACCGCTGACACCCTGCCCTGGCAGGCTTTGAGCAAGGCAGTTTCTGGGTGTCTATAATGCAGTTAGCCAGGGAGAAGTGTCTTATCAACAAGATTTTCAGTTGTCACAAATCCTGGAAATTTAATTATGAAGTCTAATTTTAAAAAAATCACACTATAAAAATTCAAATTTAATAAGGTAGGATACTTGATGCTAAGATAAACTATGTACATTCAACTGGGAAGTCAGATGAAAACAGTCAAATATCAGTTGTCAATCAAATCTAGAACATCTTAACCACCTCTTAATTGTTTTGCCTTATGGCCTCCTCCATGACTATATGCACAGTGCCCCTCTAAGACCTTATACATTCCTTATTAGATAAGCAAAGGACTGAAGGCAATAACTCCTGCTCTTCATCAAAGGCCTAATCCTGTCAAATGGTGAAATAACCTCCACAGAGGTGCTGAGCAATTCATAAGATCTGGATTTACAATGCCATATGGAACAAGGCAATATCCAAATAGAAATTGTATATGCGTGGTAAGTGCAGTACTTGCGTGTGAGGAGCACATTAGCACAGTACTAAATTGCAGTTAATACATGAGATGACGTAAGTGGAATGAATGATACCCCAAAGTTTAGATTAAGATTAATGTCACAAATCAGTTACCGAAGGAAATTATTCCTCTCTGCTATCTTAATTCAACCAGCTTCTGTATGCACACCATGACACCATTTAAAGTACTTGATCACGTCATTTTTCCCTTCAGAAGGGGCTGCAGTCTTGAAGAGCCATCCAGTATTTTTATTTTGTATCGAGTTGTCCAGTCTCCCCTTAGAGTCCTATTCCACTATTCAAAACCATGCTCCAACAACAGAATTATCCTCTCCTGTGTTCTTCTGCTGCCATCATTAACAACATAACTTAAGTCCTTCATAAACAATTAAGCCTTCACAAGACCCCTCAAAAAACCCCAACATACACTAAGGCATAAATTTTGAGAAGCACCATTTCCATTAACATAAGTGCCAACTTTAGATGGCAGATTGAGAGGCTTCAGACATTAGCCACACTTCTACACAAAATCACATCATGTACCCTGGGAAATGAAAACATAAACGGTTTTCAATTAAAAGTCAAAATTATTGATCCAGAATTACTGACTTTGCGAACGTGTATCTGAGTGTAGTTTGCCCCCATATATAAATCTGTGGAAAAGCAAACTGAAATGTACACAGCACTGAATTTTGTAATCCATGAGCAGCATCTTTTTACACACAGTTCTAGATCTTGGCTACTTGCGTTAAAAAACTGAGGACAATTTTAGCCATTGCCTGTTTGATGGAACAGTTTGAGAGCAAGTGTTTTCCCAGTGCAACCAACCCAAACAACACTGAGCACCAAAGAGCACGACTGCGGTCAGCCTCTGCAAAGGAGTGCTGGCTCACAGAGCCCTCTGCCACCTACGCCGCCCCAGCCCTCTCCCCCAGCCCTCCAGCAGCCCCCCGACTGGTGCCAGAAGCCTTTACAGCAGGGACCAACCTACAGGTTAGGTGCAGACCCTTTTTTACATCCTTCCTGCCACCTCCATACCCCTCCTCCTCATGGCTCATGCTTCCAGTTGTTCTATCCCCTATCCTAAGCCCTAGGCTCATTCTCAGAAACCATTCCTCTCTGCTTCTGTGCAGACTTGCCACAGCCCTTCTTGCCACACTCCGTTTGAGTTTTCTTACACAGGGCAAAACCAGAAGACGACAATTTTCTGCTCCTAAAAAAGAAAAGCTACGATGGCCTAAAGCCTGAATACAGCATTTAGATAACATGACCTCCTTACAGTATCTGAGACACATACAAAACATTACTAATATTTAGAAACCATTATCTTAAAATTACATAACCGTAAAACAAATCTGTACTTTCTGATTAAGATTTTGTGCAAACCTCACCCGCAGCATGGAGTAAACATAAAAGCAAAACTCCTAACATGCACACCCACCCTTGCTTTTCAGGACTGTACCCACTGTGAGCTGAATGGAGTGCTTTACAACCTGAAGTTTTAATTAAAACAAAAAGGTTCGGTGACTTTAGTGGGGTACAAGGGACAGCACTACTGAAACAGCAAAATTAAGTAAAAAAACCCCACAACTATTAAGGAGGATTAAAAAGATATGAAAACATTATGAGTAGCATGATGAAACCAATGGGAAAGCACACAACAGAGGAGCAAGAGATTAAAATCATGAAAGACAAAAACATTTTTAAAAGCCATTAATATTTCATGTTGTAAAAATAAAGATACGCTTCCACAGATGTTTTTAGCTACATTATCAGCTTTGTTATTGCAACACTTACCTGAAGCAACAACAGTGCTTGCCCATAATGTATTTTCTATGCTTAGGCTTTCATGAACTGCTGGATCACTGTCTTCCTGTTAAAAATATGAACAGCAAATAAGTAAATCAACATCACAAGTAGTGCTAGTTAAGAACAATGCCAAGCCGTTCGAGTAACTTTTACAGGATTTCTGCATCCTTGTTTCAATTACTGCAAGATAGTATTCATTGCACGTACTTTGTCTGTACACATACACAAAAATAACTTCCCAAAAGTGAAATACTGACTGATGTTCATATTACTTAAACCCAAAGATACTCAAAGAACTACAGTCAATAATGTTTTAAAAGGAACATATCTGAGGAAAAGAATATATCAAACTGCAGAACAGTTTGCTATACCAAACAGTTAAAGTGAGTGATGAACACTAACCCCTAAAAATTAATAGCCTGTTCTCTATGACAATTTAAATAATCTGTAACTCATACAGTAAGTCATGGTCACCATCATTTTGCAATCCAAGCGACATGTATCAACTTCAGAGAAAAATACTCAGACTTTTAAAAAGAAATGCACACTTGCATTGTCTTACCACATACTTACAAAATACATATCCCATGGAAAAATACTTCAACAGGAAATTGCTTCTGTGATTATTTTAAACTTTCCTTTTTTCCCCTCCCCTCTTCTCCTCCCAAGCAATAACAGCCCACAGATTGTAAACAGACTTAATCTCTCATAATCAGTTTGGAGCATGTACAGATTTGTTACTCATTAGCAGCTGTGAAATGTGCTGTTTACAACCAAAGAAAACTTTAGAAGGTAGGATAATCAAGTGTATTTGCTTGAACTACAGACTGTGCTGAACATTTTGCAGGAAAGGAGGGACCACTGATTTACCAAAACACACACCAAAATCTACATAATGTCAATAATCAAAACCTATGTCCATTTTTCATCTCTATTTGGAAACCACCACCAAGCACAGGGTGAGATGCTTAGGAAGCTCTCTTCCCAAAAAAGAGAAACCTCAAACTAAACAAATGCGTTTCTGTGTGTACCTCAAAAGATCCCTACATAGAGAGTAAGAGCTATAGTTCCTTGCTAAGTGAAGCAAAGCCATTGTTTAAAAGGCATAGAGGTGTTCTGTCAAAAATCAGAGGGGAACAGGAAGAGGACATGGAATTAGTTGTAAGAAGCAAACCACAAGTTATGAACCAAGACTCATACAGGAAGTAAAAATTCTGTCAAGATCATCGATGTTCTGTAAGATTTATCTTTCATTAAGAAAAAGAAGAAATATTTTTTGATTCTTATCTAAGGAATGAATTCTTCCAAGAATTATTTGCCATACACCTAACAATTAAAATAGATGAAGTTTGAGACAACAGCAACCGCAAGCCCACTCTAATGGAGCAACATGCTATCATGTAGGAGTTCTCAGAACTGGGGGAGTACTAACGAGCAGAAGTGAACGCCCGATATGCTACATAACAGTGGAAGTACTCCATATCGACAGGCCAAGGAATGTTCAGTTCTAGAGAACTGAAAATGTATCTCTGAAGGTAAAACAGGATCAGCAGCTATAGCGATATTCAAAGTTATTGGTAGTACTATTAAGAGATGAAGTCTTGAACATTGAGAAATTAAACACAAGAAGAGTCCTCTGATCTAGCTCAAAAAAGTATAATTTGTGGCAATTATCAATCACCTTTGTAACAGTAACTTATTTCTGAGATGCCTTTGATGGGGTACATCCACAGCCTAATTTTTGTTTATATTTTTCCTAACTTCATAATGCTTAGATTCCTGGTTTGATTTGCTATTGTACCTGGGTTATTCAGATTCTGTAATTATGTCAGCCTCCCGAGAGCCTAATTAAGCAGTGTATAGAAGTTCAAGTCGGACCTATTCAAGAATACTAGTTTTTCCAGTGGAAGATGCTAGTAATATAGTCAAAATATAAGTGCAGCTGTTTGGGGAATGGCTGTCCCCGGGGACATCGGCACCTACACTGGAATGCCGAAAAACAACCACGTCCAGTGGTAAGCTTCCCTAAGGAATGTAACAAGAGGTTTCAGAATCTGTTTCTACAAGGCTAGAAGTAGGACACGAACTGGTCATATGTGACTTGAAAAGATATATGGAACTTTTTCATTCCTGTTAGGGTTTTTTCACGGATTACTGACCCTAACAGGACAACTTCCCTGAAATTCTTCCACACGGACAATGCCGATGAGCCAGCTGTGACCAGAGTGGAAGGCTGCTACCTTCAACCCCCGTGATGGGCTGGGCACCAAACAGGAATCTTAACTTCGTGACTTGCCATGATCTGCACAGCTTGTTCCCAGCAACACACCTTGGCTACTTTTTATCATCCACAAATATTCTGCATAATTCAAAGTGTTTCAGCTTGCTTGATTATTACAGTTCTGCCTAACATCGTATACTGCAAAAAAACCAGGAAATTCTGCTCAACTATTCTTAAAAAGAAATTTGTGAAGTTTCTCACTGCATCACTAGGTCAACTGAAAATGATGTATAGGTGTACAAGCATCCTGGTTTAACCCCAGCCAGCAAGTAGGTACCATGCAGCTGCTCACTTACTCCCCCACCCACAGCAGGATGGGGACAAGAATTGGGAACAAGGCAAAACTTGTGGGTTGAGATTTAAACAATTTAATAATTGGAATAAAATAAAATAATAACAACAAAAATAACATTTTTAATGAAAAGGAGGGAGAAGGGAGAAAGGAATAAAATGGGAAGGGAAGGGGAAAAAAACCCAACCAAAACCCCCGAAAGTATGCAGAATATAACTGCCCACCCCAGCTGAATGATGCCCAGACAGTCCCCCAGCAGTGACATCCCCTGAGCCAACACCCCCCCTACACACACACACTTTATATACTCAGCATGACGTCCCATGGTATGGAATACCCCTTTGGCCAGCTGGGGTCAGCTGTCCTGACCGTGTCCCCTCCCTAGTCCTGTGCCCCCCCAACCTTCTTGCTGGCAGGGCTTGAGAAATCCAGAAGTCCTTGACTTGGTATAAACATCACCCAGCATCAACTAAAACCATCAGTGGCTTATCAACACTGCCCTCCAAAGCACAGCATTGCACCAGCTACCGAAAATTAACTTTATCCAAAAACACCAGGACAACAAGGAAAAATGTGTATCAGGACTCACTGCTGTACATTGAAGAACAAATCATGCTGAGCTTGTCAGAGGTGTCCCGGGCAGGCACGTAATGGGATGGTGCACATAAACAGAGCTGACCACATAGGTCCCGTGTTTCAGTCAAAGGCTGCAACCTCATGGAAATGAATGGGTCTGTTTTTCACAATCAAGATACCGTGATAGGACTTGCGATGCAATTAGTCTCAACAAATGAAAAAGCATTTGTATTTTGCCCTCAGAAGTTCCATACCGAATACCTGTTGTCCTCAGTGGGACTCCAAATAGCTCCCCGCAAACACTGAAAGAGATAATTTCCCAGCTACCACTTAGTAAAACTGCAATCAAACTGAAGTAGTCATTTTTGCATTATGTTGAATTACAGCATGAAGAAAGAATTTGAATTTTGACAGGAGCATTGTGTTTTAACTAGCCATTAGCACAGAATTCATGTACAGAATTAGAGATACAGAAAAGCTGTAGAAGTCAAAGAAACGTTCGCTGCTGTATCCTTGCATACCTTCATAATTGTAACTTTAGATAAGACTAAAGAAAGACTTCAGGACAAAATAGCTATAGAAAAAACACCTATGATTTAATTTAAATGTACATTTAATTTAAATCACCTATGATTAATTTAAAAGGGGAAACAAGGGTGGTCAGTGTGGCTTCCACACTTGGTATGGCTAAATAAACCTGAACTCTAATAAGGAACACGACAGGAGTCTATGAAATGGGCACCCAGACAAAGAAGCCCTAAATACAGCCAGCAAAACTGAAACAACCGGCAATTGCTCTCCATAAAAATTTGTAACTCGTACAACTTCTTCCTATTTGAATGCTAAAAGGTTCAAGGCGAGACCAGGTAAATTTAAAGAAGGAAAATTCATTGCAGATTACTCACAGAAACCAGCTCTGATTCAGGAAGTTCTCAGATCATGAGAGACAGAATGAGAAAGTGTTACCACCTCCTTACTCTAGTTGTATTCTCTTTCCCAGCAGCCTGCTTCTGGCTACTGTTCCACACAGGATGCTACGTGAGGAACGTCTTTTATCTGCCTCAGTTTAGTCTTCCGTGAGCAAATTTTAAGACATGAGACTCTTCCATACTACAAGAAGAAATCAAAAGCCCTGCAGTGATTACGGAGAGCTGCCAACACAGCCAGGAACAAGTCACTTGTCAGATGTCTACCTGCTACAAGACTTTGTGAAATGCCTTCTTGCAGGTCATCCAAAATAGGAAAACATCTAACGAGCTATAGCTCTTTCCACTCTTGCCAGGCTCACCAACAGAACAGCTTGGCCGATCAGTTAGCAGCTTCTTATTTCGTTATGATCCTTTAACGTCTTTACACCCTCATCTAACATTTCCAGCTTTCCACCATTCATTACCAGATACCACACCTTCCATACCTGGATGGCTGAGGACTTAACCTTACTTTTCATTTGTCATAAGTTATCAAATGAAACTAAAAAGTGCATTTATAAATAATGAGTTTCTCTGTTTCACATTTTTATTTCTGCCCTTGAGAGAGACTGTAGGGATAGATATAGCAAGGAACGGACAAGGACATCAATTCTTGAACAAGACCCAGTCAGTGGTAAGAAGAAATGATTCTGCAATGTTTCTGACGCTATTACAGCTAACAGAACGATACATGTTTTGGGGTAAATGAAATCAATCACCCTAGCAGCAGAAGTTTGACATACAACAGGTTCTTTGTCCAGCTGATGAAGTTTCCACTTAAGGTCTGCTGGGTTGAATTTCATTTGGTGGCTGTATGTTTATTGCTCTTTAAATTCTGAATTAAGGTAATTATCAGAATAGTGCAGTTCAGTATTGCATTCAAGCCTCACATTCAGGCTGGTTTTGAAGTCATGTGCAGTATTGACCATGGAGGTTCAAACTGTCTACAGTTCCTATCAAAGAAAATTACTCTACAGCTCTTGCATGTGCAGAGAAAAAGGGAAAGATGAGCAGTGAAATAATAACTGAATATTTCCTACTCTCAGTCCTGAATTTGTAATACAGTTGGCCAAGGATGATGACAAATTTCAAGTAGCCATTTAAAAGGTTTCAAAACTACTTTTTTTTCAGACAATGACAGAGACCTTTGAGACAAAATACCTAATCCTCCAATGAACCCACGTACCACCTCAATCTGACCTTTCCTAGCCCTACTCCTACCTGACAGGATGCAGCACAACCACCCCCACCAACTTCTGTAGGAAAGGGGAAGAACGCACATGAGGTTAGGTGCATCACTGGAAGAGATACCTTCCCCACCCCAATCTCACCATTAAAAAATTCTTGCTATGTTCCTTTTACTGGCATACCTGTTTTGGACAGGGTCAGGCATCAGCTCCCTAGTCTGACTGTCCGTATGGCTGTTTGTGCCAGAACAAGGAAGGTGAGTTTTTGAAAAGGAGTCACAAGACATAATGCCATGCCCTTCACTGGCAACATAAAATTAAGCCAGCCTGAAGTGAACACAGCAATTGCTTCAAACAGGTAATTCTCCAACAGCAAACATGAAGCAAAAAAAATAATATATATATAAAAATGACTCAACATTCTCTCTACTAAAATAGAAGACTTAGCCAAGAAAACATCTGTATAATTAGCCCCAGTCCAGAGATTCTACTCATAAACGAACAAAAATTTTTAGTGCTCACATTTCCATATGTATTTTTCCAAAATATCAACAGCTACCTGCAACAGGGTTTGCATTAACGCAGATTTTTAAACATCTGACAAGATGCTACACTGGAAAAAATTATACTAAATAGGTCTGTACCATAGGAAAAGAGTTTACGACAGCAGATGAATGAACTAAACTCAAAAGAATCGGTTCTGTGAGATTTCTACTGGTACAAAAATGAAAAAAAAAAAAAATTTAGATATATTCCCAAAGTAAATAAAGAGACTGAGGTGACAGCCTAGAGCTGCAATATAAGAGAAATTAAAAGAAAGAGTTCTTAAGGGAATGGGGGAAAAAGGACCCAAATTTAAACAAAAGCCAGCCAAGGCCAAAACCAGAAGAGACTACTTCCATGATTCTGCACAGAAGCTGTAAGCAAAAGGTCGGAATACTGGTCAGGCCAGTGCACACTGACGTGATGCTCTAGAGCACTCCTTGGGCTCCAGCTGGTAACACCTGGGTTAAGAAGCATGGCTACCGTTCATTCGCTTTTTACAGATGTGTATTTTCTCTTGCTTTTTCAGAACTGATGAAATGGCTTCCTAATTTATCAAGACTACATAGGAGCCTCAGACAGAAGAGAAACTCTAGAAGTTCTGTGTAAATCCCTGTTCTGCGCATCTATTTCAAAATAAGCTCAGCCAAGACACAGATGATGCCCTGAGAACAAATAAAACTATCTTACACATTTTCACAGAACGCCGATTTAGCTCATCTATTGTTTGTTGATAGGATGTTCAGAAGCGGGGAGAAGAGGAGAGGAATTAACTTTTGCCATTATTTAAGGACCAGACATGATCCTTCCCACAAGCTCAAAGACACACGCTCACTTCCATGCCCTGACTGCGTGTAACACCAAAATCCATGGAGGACAATGGAAACTAACTTCACGTGAAGCTGGCAGGCACGGCGGAGAAGAGCTTTAACTCCTCCGGACCTGTTATGGAGGTGTACCGCGAAAAGTGTCTTCTGTCAGCTTTGCTGGGGATACATTTCTCACATAGAAGTGCTTTAGAGAAGTTGCTCCCTCCTAAAAACTCCAGAGCTGTGCAGGTAAGTTTGTTTTGTTTTATGGTCGTGTACTTTTTGAAATTATCTAAGTTTGTCTTCTACATTGTTAGCCCTCTGTCTTCATAACAGAGAAAAAAAAGAAAAGAAAAATCAATGTGCTATTACCCTGTCAACCTACCCCTGCAAGAACTCTTTGAACATCAATGTTTAAGTAGGAAAAAGGTATTCATTAGCATCGCTAAGCACACGAATGTTTTTTACTTTAACATAAAATAGAAATTGGATGCAAAAACTGATTTAGTGTAAGCAAGGGCTTACAGCAGTAGAAAGATGAATCAGTAAACAGGTGTCCTAAACCAACATTTCACTAAGCAGACATGCCGTTAACAAAAAAACCCCAGAGAAACAACCTTCTAAAAGTATCTACGGTGTGATCCACTGAACCAAACGTGAGGGCGCTGCCCTCAGACACATGCACACCCACGTTCAGTTTGAGCTGCCCTTCCTACTGAAGAGGCCAAACACCACGTATGTAAATCTGGAAACATACAATGCATCAGGGTTATTTACGTGTATCAGGGATACTGGAATCATACAGCTTTTATTACATATACAAACAGAACCCACAATGGGGAGCAACTGTTTAGTGACGATTTCCCAGTATCTCTACACGTACCAGTGTTGTTAAAAAGGCTCCGAGGAGTTCAATTTGTATTTAGAAAAGTACACACTTAGCCACTGGGACAGGAATAACATGAATTTTACAGCTGTTAATAGAAGTTTCATTTGGACAATTGGTCAATACAAGGTTTAAGTAAACCTTGTTGCTTACAGCTTTAGAAGGCGTGGGCAAATGAAATTTACTTTGTAGGCAGCATGAACTATATAACTGGTATAAATTGGTCTTTGAGAGCCAACAACTGCAATACCTCATTCATCAGTGTACTTAGAATTGTGAACTGGAACTCCAATTACTGAACAAAATCTATTACCAATTTGAGTCACTTGGGTAAAAAAGCCCTTCTCTCTACCTCCATAGTAGTTAATTCTCAAATTATTTTAGAAACAAACTATCAAGAGAAATGAGTCCACTAAACAATGAATCTGGCTAACATAAACAACTGCTGTATCTGCCAATATAATGCTACAAATCTATTTTTTTTTAAACAAGCAATACCACATATTAGGACACCCTGCTTTGAAGGGTTAACTTTAGCAGGCCACCATTTGAAAATAACTAAAACAAGTCACAGAAATTATTGCATTATTATTATCATATTCATTTGAGTTTTTGAGTTTAGTTTTGAGAATAGTTACAGCTGGAAAAAAGATTTCATAAAGCCTCCGTAAATAGTTTTTAGGTTCATTTTACTTTTTGAGATGACTGAACTTTGGGAATACTAGGTTTCCCTTGAACAGAAACGCTGTTAAACAAGGCACGTTTTCACTGCACGTAAAGTAACAATTGCATCGTCTCAGGCTACTGAACATATTCAACTTGCCCACTTTTTTGACATATAGGAATAATAAATTAGATGCCTGGAAACCAACAATACGTACTACTATACAAGTGCTTTCCTATAAAGAGATTATAGCAATGCCAACAAATACCCAATTCTCTGATTCTGCTTTTCAGATATTATTTTTGTATTAGCCTTCCGCAATGCATATTTACCAGGATGTCTTCTAAATGAAGGACTGCCATGGCAGGAACATGGAAAAAAGTATGGCTGTAAAGCTAAGGAAAGATCTGATACAATTTTGACACAAAGTACAGGTTTCACTTACATTAAGAAATAGAGGAGAGAAGTAGAAGTGTAAGTACAACACTACTTACCCGTGTGAAGGTACCCTCAAAACTGTGAATATCCAGCTGTGGCTTCTGAGCATAAACATAAGCATTGATTGAAAAGAGATCCTGTAAAACAGATTAACGTACTTACTATTATTTAATCACATATTTTGAAGAACCTTTTAGTGGCAAAGATCCCAGTTTATGATCCCCATCATCCCACCCTAAGTCAAGCTCACAAGATTTTTACCCAATATAAGAACCATGCCATTTTTCTCAGTACATCTTGCTACAAAGCAACCAGATCCAAGATGATATTTTAAATGTGTTGACTTTTCAAACACCAAACTGTTTTACATGTGTAACATGAGTTAGAAATTTTACTTAATCCATTTTCCTTTAACAGCCCCACTTTAATTTCGAATAGTATAATCTTCAAATACTGTACATATTTGTTCTTTTAAATACAAAGCGGGGTGTGTATGTGCGTTTTGTTTTTAATGAAACTGGAAACAAACTACTTTTCCAGCAAGGACAAGCCAACCAAACACAGCAGGAAACAATGGAATTGATTCAAGTTTAAAGGCTGAAGCACACCTGCAGTCAACCCATGGAAAGCCCCATCAGCTTCAGGAGAGCCCAGATCCATCATCAGGCTCACTCAAATGCTTGAAGTCTGGGATATGCTAAACTAGCCTGACAAAAATGGGTCTAATGAGTAGTACTACTACTCCTGACAGCAAACAACCCATGAACATTCCTGCCCTCTAAGAAGAATAAGAGCATCTCAGATACTACAGTAGCAGGCTCTACAAATAGAGAGTGGTATGGTATAAACAGGAGAAGGAAAAAAATGATTTTTGGATCTTAAAAGCTGTCCCTAGAGGCCCAGGGAGGATCACTTTACATTCTGAAACAATGACTTCATCAGGTAATTGGTCTGAAGCATCCACCTCCCTCAGACAGAACAGTGCAGACTGATAGTTAAAAACCTGACCCAAAGGACTTCTCATGACAAAAGCCAACCTCCTGGTGCTTTTCAGATGGTCAGCACCAACATCAGCTAAGAGACTGCAACCCGAGTGGACCACTCACGCGTGGATTCACAATCCAGTTTCTATTCTGGAGAGGAGCAGATGCTTGATACCAAACCCCAGCCAACCTCAGACCATAACCTCTGATGAAACGCAAGTGTCTACCTTCCCACCGTGTGGGGCACCTAACTGCCAGTATGACCTCCGTCCTTTATCACTGCATCTACCTTGCAAAAGGGTAATTAATCAGCCACCCTGCTGGGGAGCAGCTTACATGGCCACAACGCCCTGTGCATGCTAGCCAGAATGCCATCTTCCAACTCCAAATTAATTTTACAGCCTCTTTCACAGACGTGTAGCGGCACCTTGGCTCAATGTAGCTATTTTTAAAGGCACGCCATTCTTTTTTGTTTGTAATTTTGAATATAAGAAAATTACATATTTGAACATTACAAAAATTAACTAAAGGCACACTTGTCCACCTGTGTTAGTGTCTTAAAATATGATGCATTTGTATCCTTGTTTCTCTAATAAAATGGCTACAGCTTTTGCAATATTATTATTTTTTCCACTTTTCCAGATGAAAATTAATTTTATTTTTAAATCTACTGTATGTTTATCAAACATTTGACTTTCCTTTAAAAAGTGTAGCTCTGGAAATAACAAACTTGTACTTCTATTTATATTCTGCAGAAATCTTTCACTTCGTACCTTGCAAAACCACAGAGTTTTTATTTCACATGATTTTTAAAACATGAATCAAATCTGAACGTTAACTCTCACAAATCATGTTTATCTTAAACCATTAGCCATTTATTGTAGTCTTTCACATGAAGTTCATTCATTGAGCCCTTGTTCTTCCAACCTACTTTCATCAAGTTCACGAGAAATAATTCATATGAAACTAATACACATGTGGTGTCCTATATCTTCATCATTCACTTCTTTCCAATCTGTTATCACCTACAATTTAGCTAATCCAGGCTATTATGTGCTTTATTATGCAAAGAAAAGTGAAGAGTCTCTCAGTAGTGGATAGCACAGCAGAAAACTAATACCACACACATGCTCATATGCACAATAAAAACTGCTAGTGAAACGTGTCAACCAAGAACAACTCTCTTTTCAAAGAATGCCTTAGTGGGAAGCAACATTAGAATAAAAAGAAGCAGAAATATCCACCTTTTTAAGTATATTAGCATTTGTACAGTAATATATTCTCCTGGTTTCTAATCTATTTTCTTCTACTGTCATGTTCTCCTTTGTTGCATTTGAAATGTAAACACTTCTACCACGTTCCTTCAGTTTCTTTTGAGTTTTAGTTCTCCTGTATTTCTGATTTAACACCTCCAATTTCATGTTTTCCTTTTTTTTTTTTTTTTTTAATTTCAACTCTGAAACAAACTCACTTTTTCTGGAAAACAGATCTGCACATTCCCTACACATCTGTGGCATTACTCTGGAACGCCACAAACTAGAACCAGCACAGTGTTCCAAAGTGCATGTTTCTTCCCAAAACTAAAAAGCCTAAGTAAAGCTAGTGCTCTGAGGGAACTCTGGGGTGGCAGTTCACTGGCATTTCATTCATGAGCAGTAGAAAGAAAAAGACATACAAGCATATTTTATGTTCTCAGCAGCTTTCTGAAACATTTCTTTCATGATTAGGGTAAAGAAAAGGGATAAGGACTTTGTTCCTGTAGCCTAGTGCTCTGTACTCCAAACTGACATTGTTCTCAGGCCAATAAAACACAGTAGCTGAAATTTTATAATAAAAGGGAAAGAGAAATGCAAACGATGACACTGTTCTAGAAGACAGATGAACTGCATTTAACAGAAAGGTTGCTGTGAGAGTACAAAGCCGTTCCTCCACCGAGTACTGCTCTCCCAGCAGTAGCAGCTATGCACATCTCACCTCAGTGTCCTGAAGTCGCAAGGGTGAATTTAACAAGATGACAGCAAGATCTGTATGCAACACCACAAGTAAATGTAACTTATGCTCACCGAGCAAGAAAATTTTACCTGGTTAGGTTATGTCATTGCTTCCCCCTATGTAAAAGCAGGGAGAAGGGAAACACCTTAAACAAAGGGTTTAGTGATATTTAAAAAAAGGTAACTACTTTTTATTAACGGTTTAACTAATACGGGACTTGATCTTTGTGAAATTCAGCTTCAGTAAATAATTATTTTCACACTATAAGCACTGAGCTGCTGGTTTGCCGAAGCCAAATAGTCCAACCAATATGTTCAATGGGAACAGTATTCCACGTCAAAAATCATATTGCTTTTAGGAGACAGTGAAGGCAAATGGCCTCAGCTGCTACCTTATTCAAAGGGGAAAAAAACCCCAAACAATGTGGGTAGGGGGACTGTACTAGTTCTAGATTAAAGAAACTACATGAAAGACTTGAATCTCAAGCAATAAAAATTTAAATTATTTTTAGACAAAAGTAGATGAGATTTTTAAAACTTGATATGCATTTAATTTTCTCATACTTAAAAAATACTATATTCAGAAGAATGTATTTCATGCTTCTACGTTGAAAGTCAGGAAATGACTTGATGACAGTACAATACTGAAAACTATCTCTTTTGCATTTCACAATTTAAAAATCACCATAAAGTTATCAATAACATAGAAAAATCTCCCCTATTAGGTCAAGGGCAACATTTGTTCACCTTACTTAAAGATCATTAAAATACATTCTTAATCATAACATGTAGTTCATTACAAATAAAATTGCCTTTGGTTCAATAAAACTAATTAAATGTAAATGGTATTGTTTACTGCTGTATGGATCTTCTGATATAAATCAGCAAGTCACCATTTATTGAAAATTACAGTGACCTCATTGCTGTTAATAAATCTAGTTGATCACAGCAGCTGGAGCAGAGCGGCTCCGGGCGCCCCAGCGGAGGGGTGCCCCGCCGGCACGAAACCCAACCTCGCTGGCGCCGGGTTTGCTGCTCAGCCCTCATTACAAGGCTCGTTGAAATTTTAATTCTCTTATCACATTAAGTGCTTTAGAAAGACAACAAAATCTGTACTGATCGTCTTGGTGGTGTCATCTGTTCTTTAAGAAACGTGCTGAAGGTCTGCGGGGCTAGGTGCCGGGTAGGGTTACGGTGCTGCCCCGCCACGCTGGGCAGCTCGGCCAATGCCAGTGCTCTCACCTGCACGCCCAGCCAGGCAAGAAACCAAGCCAAGCAACACTTACGGAGGGAGCATACTGTCAAACACGTGATCCTGTTGTTTGCAGTCTATTTTATGTTCAACTTGCATGCATAAATTATTTAAAAATATATTTTCAGATATAAATACAAACTGTAAGCCTCACCTTCGCAAAGGCAGTGCAAGCACATGGAGAAGACACTGGAACAGCTGTTGCTTTACACACCGAGAGCCCCTGGAGCCCCGGAAAAGCACTGCCGCAAGGAGCCACACTGTCTCAGCCAGCACCAGGGCTGCTCGGACCCTTCGGGCAGGAACCCAGCCCACCAACCCAGGGGCAGAGGGGCAGCACACAGGGACCCCATGCTGCGCCCCACAGCCCCGAGTGCCCCAGGGCTCTGCCAGCAGACCCCTGCAGCCCACTGCTGGCTCACCGCAAGCTCGTACCAAGGTAACCTCAGAAACCTAACCTATTTCTGCAGCCACCCATACAGATAGGAGCCTTCAGTGCAGTCTAAAGGCAGCACTGAATTAAAACACAGGCTTCACGTCTTTCAGACTGTGGTGGGTTGACCTTGGCTGGATGCCAGGTGCCCACCAAGCTGCTCCATCACTGCCCTGCTCAGCAGAGTGGGGCAGGGGAAAATAAAATGGAAAAAAAAACCCTTCCAGGTCAAGAAGGCAGCAGTTTAGTGAAGTAACAGCAAAGGTGGTGCGTGCAGAAACAAAGGGCAACAGAAGATGTTATTCCGTACTTCCCATGGGCAGGCGATGCACGGCCGCTTCCCAAGAAGCGGGGCTTCAGCGCGCGTAGCGGATGCTCCGGAAGGAAACGTCATAAACAACAAATGCCCCCCCCTTCCTCCTCCTCTCTCTCAGCTTTTATATCTGAGCAGGTGCCATGTGGCGTGGGACATCCCTTCCTGGGCCAGCTGTCCCGGCTGTGCCCCCTCCCAAGGCCTTGCCCACCCCAGCCCAGTGGTGACGGGGATGCTGGAGGGACAGCCCTGATGCTGGGAGCACTGCTGGGGTACCAGCACCTTCCCACCTGCCCACACAAGCACGGCACTAAGTTCTATATGCTCAGACAGACAAGACTAACGGAACTAGCCATTTTTTTTACTGTGCCTTAAACAAGCAGTAGGTAGCAACTGAAAGGCTGGGCCAGGCCCCAATTCCCATGTTCCCGCTGTGCGTGCATCAAACCAGGCACATTAGCAGAATTTTAGTAATATATTACCTATGGGAGTGGCAACGTTGTTTGATAACATTACACAGAACAGACAAAAAATGGCATTTACCGGGTATGAATGATCTGGTTATTTGGGAAGTTTCATGTTCCAAAATTCCAAGATATTTTTCACTAACAGCTTGATTCAATAACACAAAAGCTAAAGCAAACCATTTAGATAAGGTCCTTCAGGGAACACCTGTTTTCACCACGTCAGTTACTCTGGGTGCAAATACGACGCACTGCCCACCCTGTGCAGCACACGATGCAAACAGAATGGCGGGAGGAGCGCATCCCAGCAGCTTCCCTTGGCCTGATCCCAGGAACATTTTGTGGAGGAACGCAAACCAAAGTTGATCCCCACACCACAGTGCAAAGCTCAGTCTTTTACCAGACTGCTTCAAGCCCCATCAAGTTTCTGCAGAATTAATTTTAAGCCTACCAAAAAACACATGGTCATATTACACACTGCACAGGCAAGCGAGACAATTGCTGTAAAATGATGGTTTTTTCAAGTTAGGAACAGAAATAAATATAGGGATGTATTACAAAGCAACACACATTTTTAAGTTAATACCTGGAAAGCAACTTGCCTGATTTTTCACTTTTAAGAGAAGTTTTCAGCAACAGAGGACACTGTAGAAGCCTAGGGTGAGAAAAAGTCTACTTGAAATTGATTTCTCAAATGATTCTTACTATGAACCAAGTTGCTTCAAATTTTTGGCATTGCATGTACAAGACAGCTTGAATAATGTTTGCTGAGATACCTTCAACTACACAGTTTAGGCATCCCTTTTTTAGATAAGCTGGGTGTAAAGTTTCAAAGGGTGCCAAAAATTATCCCTACATGTTTAAAGCAACTGTCCTATTTTTTTACTCTTTTTTCCAAAACTATTATTTTTACTGTAACTATAATGAAGTAATTCTGCCCACTGCATTTTAATTTAACTTTTTAAAAATCTAGTACATGTAGGGCCTACATACAGATACAGCTTATGACTCTACTAGGAAGTACAAAAATTAGGCTTAGAATAAAGTAATTCCATAATGATATTTTTTGTTCGTTCAAAGTTCATGGCTTGCTTAGAGCTCCACGTTAATATTCTGAAGTTATCCATCCACAAAGTTTCTTTAGATGGCTGATACTCTTGCATATTACTGCCATCCCAGTCAAGGTAAAAGTGTCTGCAGAAATTAGACACCGATGTGATTTCCAGAGGAAGGAAACAGCTTTCTGGGATGCACGCTGAGCATGATCATCTTTGAAGGATCTGGGGACCCCCTAAAAAGCATTTACATTTGGGTGTTTTACGCTATCGTTTCCCCAAAATAATTCACAGAGAGCTGGGGCTTCAGAGTGAGGCAGATACGGGACATGACCACTGCCAACAGGCCAGGCCCAGCTAGGAAACAGCCATTTAAAACAATCTCATTAAAGAACCAGTAAGTGTCAATGGTCTGATCAAACCACACAGTGTGGAAACTGGGTGATGACAGTTTAGCCGGCAGGAAGGATTATAGCCAGTGCCAGCTACCTCAGGATGACATGTCACCTTACTGCAGACAATGGCTTGGCTAGCACGGTTAACCGCCAGTAACGGCGTGATGCGACAAAGGGCAAAAGCACGTCACCTGCCTGGTGGCTTCCATTTGCTGCTGGTGGCTAGGCAAGGTTTGTTCACAGACCCAAAGAACACTCTGAGTTGGAAGGGACCTTAAAGATCATCTAATCCCAACCCCTGCCATGGGGACACCTTCCATCAGACCAGGTTGCTCCCAGCCCCATTCCACCTGGCCTTGAGCCCTGCCAGGCATGGGGCATCCACAGCTGCTCTGGGCAGCCGGTGCTGGTGCCCCACCACCCTCACGGTTGAAGGGTTTCTTCCCAATATCTAACTGTTGAAGTGTACACAGCTTCTTGCTTAACCGCACCCAATGACACAACTCAGGTTGTCACCTACAGCTCAAGATGATGACTAACACAAGAACATCTTGCAAGAAGCACAGACCATTCTGAGATCAGTTAATAGCAGTGAGTGGAAACAACTAAGGAAGAAATGGTTAATATATTGTACAGCTGACTTGTACACTGTTTCCAAGATGTGTGAATAATTTCTAGATGATTCTTGCCTTCCTTCCCCACATGCCCAGAACAACCACCACCAGCTTCACTCCTGCGGGAAGCTGGGGCCGCACGTCTGACTGGTCAAACACAGACTCCCCAACGTCAAACCATTTTGGATTTATTTTCCACCGTAAGCAACTACAATACAAACATTTACTTCCTTGAAATCAAATGTGCAGGTTTAACCATAAATTTATACTATCTCCACAGATGACAATTTATTTGTCAAGTCTACTCAATAACTGATTTTTTTTTTTAGGAAAAAAACAAATAATATAAAAGTTACAGTATAACAATTCCCTGCTTTACCAGGCCTATTTCTTCCTAGCAAGGAGGGAAAACTTCAGATATGGATTAGAGTTTAAAAAAAAAAATAAAAATATAACGTACAACTTTTTTTCCTCTTCTTTTCCAAAGGAGAGTGTAAAGAAACCTTTGCATTGTAATTTACTCCAGATTTCACCAGCCTCCAAACACCAAAGCTCAGAACACTGACATTTCCAAGCTCACAACACTGAAAGTATAACCAGCAAACAGAACTCCAAGAGGCAGCACTCTGCACAGAGCTGCATTTGCCAAGTGCAGTCAGTGATGCTTCCAAAATGAAAGAGAAATTAAAAAATAGCAGCTAAGTTTGGCACAGTTGTAACTATCTGAAAAGCACTATTTCGTTTTAAAAATCCGAAGCAAGATAGAAAATTGACTGTTTTAGTCAAATGCATGCATCTGTCTCAAACGTGACAATTTTTTTTTTTAAAAAATGACAAAACAAGATAGAGCAATGACTAAATGAGAAAAAACCTACGGGAGAGGCATTATTACAAATACTAAATTCAACTGTAGGCTACAGAACAATTGTCGCTGTCTGTTCTTGCACCAGCACTCCCACCTTGGAGCCTGACTTAGCATCTGTCTGCGATGACCAACCTTCGCTTCCATCCCTTGTTCCCAATCCTCTAAATTCAAACCTAGCTATTTTTCCTCCTCCGGTCACACGTGAGGCCAGTAGCCAGAACAGTATGAACCCAGGAAAAAAAATAAATCTCTCCCTTTTGCTAATTTCAGTATAGCAGGAACTCTGTAATTCTGAAAGAATAACTGCAGGAGTCCTGCTAAAATCTGGCAGATTATCTAACCCTTTTTCTATTGACATGGGATATAAACAGTCCTCTTAAGATGCTTTTAATAAAACACCTAAAGGATTTAGCATCAAAACACTAGAAATTCTGCGGTTAAATTTCCACAAGCTTGAAACTTGAGCATGTGTCCAGAGCAAGTCTCCTAATCCCAAAGCAACTCTCCTGCAAAACATCGAGCCTCCCCAGTACGAGGGGCGCAGCTGAGACCTTTATACTACTCTACACAGTTTTGTAGATATGGATCTGTTTTGAATCCACACATATATGCACACACATACACGTGTCCTTTTTCACGATTTTAATAGATACCCATGACATGACATATTCACTTCAAAAAACCACACATTCAGGCAACTCTTAGCCCTCCTGTGCAGGAGCTTGCATGCTGCACCCCGTCAGCCCTGCAAGCATCCTGACACCAGGCAGCACCTCACGCCCAGGAGCCGGCTGCTGCTGCGCGAGCCTGCCAACAAAGCCAGGGCTCTCGAGGCAAGAACGACTTGTGCTTGCAGTGTAACACCTGGCTGAAAACACAACTGTGATAACGCTTCTGCAGAGGAGGGATGTCAGCGGGGACCACAATGATAACTGCTAAGTTGAAAAAGAAAAATCCAATTCTATCTGTTTCTTTTCAACGTAAAAACAAGAATATTTGCCTAACCAACTTCTCATTCAGCATTCAGTGGAATATCCATCTCCTATTTATTGCAAAACCTAAGATTGTGGTAACAGGTATTTTTCAGTACTTACAACAATTGTAACAATCCTTTAGATAAGATATATATATGCATACATGGAAGATCTCTTAAAAGTAGATAAAATGCTTACCCCCAAAGCTGGCAATCTCTGTGTGCAGCTGACAGCAACCTTCAGTTTCCAGTCTGTTTCTCCATCCAGCTGGTCAGTTCGAATGAAACACGAACCTTGAAGTTATAAAAAGACAGCAAACTATTTTTTTTGATCTCAAAAATTCAGTTTGGGTTAAAAAAAATAGAAAGAGTGAAAATAAAGCAATTTACAACTTTTTAAAAAATAAATATGCTACTTATAAAAGGATTCATATTTTGGAATGTCTGTGTGCTTTCTTCCAGGAATGCTCCAGATATCACACAATAGCACAATTTTTACCTGATACAATTAACAATATGCCTGTTTATGAACAGGGGAGGGAATCCTATTTCACATGTTTCTTAATAGTTTGTAAACAGGTTTCCAAATGTTACCAGCAAGAGATACAACTTCACTGGCTGAAGACGAAACAGGTTTCATTATTCCATTTTAAAACTGTGTCACTTGTACAATTCCCAACACAAAAGAGTAAGGAACCGATGCCTGCACATGTTGGTATGACACCATAAACTTCCACTGCTTATAGTTTCCTGGCTTCTCTGAAAAAAGTTTTTTTAAAAATAAATCCTTAACATGGATATTATTCAAAACAATATGGGTCCCAATGTATATACTTAGAATAAATAATTTTGAATCATCTGTAAGCGTCAAGGACTCAAGGCTAAAGAAAGCTGTAAAACATGCATGGTACTTAATATAGGAGGGAGCTCGAGATGCAGGCTGGTGCACACCACGGAGACGCAGCATGCTTCACGGGCAGGCGGCCAGCGTTCAAGGAACAGAAAATTGAGACCACTGCAGAACCTCCCCCCACCCCAGTAACTGGTTTGATAGCCATCATCAAGTCTGGAGTATTACATAGCTTACTCATAGTAAGATTCAAAAAAGACTGCAGACGAACATTGCAAATCTATTAAAAACATACACAATTATCTACAATTTCCATCTAGTTTTAAGTCTTTAAAAAGTGGTAAAATTTTAGCAATACTCCTCAATTGCTACACTAAAAAAACCCCTTAAATATTTCTGAATAATGACAACTTTCATTAAGCTACAGCCTAACAACTGTATACGCTATTGTTACAGTGTGCCATGGGTGTGAAAGAAAAATATTTTTGTAGTTATTTGCAAATTTTAAACAATGTGTATAGACATACATGCATATATACCCATAATTCCTTCTATATTTCAACCAATACATTAAGACCTAACAAACCAGTTTCATCACTAGAAGTGATGGGGTAGCAATTAAACTGATGGAAAGCCTGGCCAAGGAGGTTACCCAGGCTGGGGTCTTCTCACACGGACCAGGGGGCAATGGGCTAGAAGCTTTGAATCCCACAGGCAGTACATCCAGAAAGGGTACCTACCAGCGAGCACAGAATTAAGAGAGATATTCTTTTATAGGACACGTGGACCCTGATGTAAGTAAAATCTAAGAGAACCCAATGTTTTATTCATCAAGGCCTGTAAATGAAGCAGCTCAATGAGCTAACGGTCTGAAAGGACATGCCTGAGAGAGAAGCCACCTGAAATTATATCTGACTAGAAGGTAGCATTTTTGCACAAGAGCCTTGAAAGGAGCTTAACAATCCTTCATGTAACAGCTGTATTTAAATTAAATGCATAGTAAGTAAACAAATCTTTACATGTTAAGGTAACTCTCAGAACACATTATCACAACTGAATTTCACCCAAAGCTCAGAGCTGCAAGCTGTAACACTGGAGCTAAAGTTCTTGAAGCTGATTTTAAATTCTGGACAGGATTTTTAAGATTTTTTTCTAAAAATAAAATACTATAAAGCAATTTTTGAAGAGTCCAGTAACATAAGCTGCATTGTAATTATGGGTGAGGCACCCAGGAACACCAAAAAACACCATGGTTTCACTGCACTTTCTATCCAGGGCACTGATGAGCCCACTCCCCATCATACTTCTCCTGTACAAGACATTTCATGGTTCTCTTTACCCTTCCTGTCAATGGCTGCTCTCTTCCATCAATTTCATTTAGAATTATACCAGAGATCAATGCAGTTCAAGACCAGTGTGGCTCCTGTGAATGGTTGACTGCACATATATTCATTTAATAGAGCTCACACTATGACATGTATTGGCCAGCTGCATTTCCTCTCCACTTCAGCAGTTAATTTCATCAATAACTTATCTCATAGCCTGTTTCCCTTTTATCAAGAAAAAGGAGCTGCTTTCTGCCAAGTCAGCTTTCAATAGTGATCACAACAGCAAAACTGAAACAATACAGTCCTCGTCTCTACCTCAAATACTGCGGCAGATTTGACTAAGCAATTATACTATGAGATACTGATTTGAAACCTGGCTTAACGAAGCTATAAACATGGGAAATTAAACATGTAATTAGAAACAATGCATAAAAACAACCTTCACCCCTACCAAGCTCTTGGACATGTAAAAACCCAAACATTCCCCATGCTGCACTGCCTGGAATCACACTTGCTTTACCTTTGGAAGGTATTTGAGTCATCAGTACATAAAACTTCTAAAAATCAAAGTCTTCTGAGAAAATAGCTATTGTAACTGCTCCATTTTGAATGGCTTGGAAGCATTCTCCCCTCCCCCTCATCGATAAGATTAAAAAAAAAAACCCAGCAAATGTAGTAAAAAATTGGGTTACATACTTTTAACAAACAGAATTCTTTCAGTCATTGATAAAAATTTCTTACATTTCTAACCTGAATATGACTTGCTAGGAAAATAACACCTGTACAAACATCAGGAATTGCTATTGCTTCTGAATTCAGTGATAAGTCTTGAATCTGACTATTATTTACAGCACACAAATAATCAACATTCTTTAACGTTCTGTGCTGCTTTAAAGGAAAAGTCATGAAGTATTTTAAGTATTTAACAATCAAAGCACAGCTCTCAAAAATATAAATATTCCACACAATGTAGGAAATTTTCATAAAGCTACATATAAAAGATAGTGAATAAAATTAAACTTTTTACTTTATACAGTGAGGGCACTCAGATGCACAACAATTCAGTCAATCAAGATCAGCGGGCAGAGCTCAACACCGTGAACACACCTGACAATTCTGTCTTTATAGTGAGAATTTTTGAGCGGTCTCAATTAGAATTTAAGGGTTGATTTAAGGAAGTTACACTGGGTTTAAAGAGTTTAATCATTTATCAAAAATGGTGCACACTTCATGTGCGCACATGAAAACTAATTTACGAGTGTGTCCCATTTAGCCTCATCAGCCAAAGACAGCAGAAATCAATTTAGAGCTTGTCCATGCAAGGTGCTGCCCAAGTACAACTGAAGTGATTTTTTAAACCATTTCAGTGGAAATCTGTGAAACTTGTATTCTTAGGGAAGCCCTAGGACTACAATTCCATTTTCTGTGTTTTAGCAAAAGCTCAAATATTTGAGGCCTGTCCAGAATCTCCCCTAAGATTGCTTTTCTGTGCAAAAGCACCACCTGCCACAGGAAGGATGAAAACCATTTTAAGAACCTGAAGTAACTATGGAACTTTAAAATATAAGGATACAGCACTAATTATTAACAGACTTCTTGTTTATGGTTATTTGGGATACTATGGATAAAAATCCACCTTTTTTATTCTCTGTGTTAACAGAATATTGAACAAAAATAATGTGTATTTCAGTGAATTTTATGGTGTTTTGAAATAGAGATATAAAAGCTCACCTGCAAAGATGCTAACACTCTAGTGCCTGCCCTGCCCCGCCAAGGCACCATGCTCAGGACAGGGCAGTGGGTAGAATCCCACCCGCTCCATGTGCACTGGACCTGGGGCTGTCTGGACCTGCGACTGGTTTACATCTGCATGTGCAGCAGTGGCCTCTCCTGTTGGCCTGCCTACCCCCAGCCATCCTGCGGAAAGGCCCTGCGCAGAATTTTTCAAACTCAACACAGGTTGTGCTTGGACAATGCTGGTCATATTTCAACCTAAAACTTAAAAGTGAGAGAGGAAGGAAAAAAAACCCAACAACCCCCAAAAAGAAAAAATCCGCCCCAAACCAGAAAGGGAAGCTTCTTAATGAAGTAAAAACCAATTATATCATAAGCTTTCTTTTAATACTATGCCTCATCACGAGATAGCCAAATCTTGTATTTTTTAAACGACCAAACTTGCTATTCATATTTTATCCATTACTTTTTTATATGAGATATCTTTAATTTCCTGATATTAATGTTCTTAAACTTGTGCTACCACCAAGCACTTACATTTTATTTTTACATACATACTTCTGAGTATTAATTACAGTATTTAATACAGGCTTCTGAAAATATTATTTGAGGATGTTATATATTTTTTTAAATGTATTCTAGCTTACCGGACTTTTAAATAAGTCATGTGGAAGATAAAAATTGTTGTGTATTAATTAAACTATTTACTCCTATCTAATTTGCAAGTGTTGTTTCTGATACACAGAAAGATGGATAACTTTTCCTTAAAACAATCAGCTTATTATTCAGCCTATTTACCAAGTAGTTTCTAAAGAAAGTGTAGTGAACAGAAGAAAGCCTAAACAGTATCCACAGATTAAGAGCAATCTACTTTGCTAAAGGAAAATAATCTAAATTATTCTATATAAAATTGCACCACCAGATTTTCATGGAAGGATGTAATGAAGAAACAAACATGCAAAAAAGCCCCTACATTCAAGCAATCTGAATTACATTGAGATTTAGTATTTGCATTAACTGTGGAAAGAAAATCTGAACCATCCCAGAGATGCTGGTTTACTTTGCTGCAGAAACAAAACTGCATGTCATGTGTAGCATCCCCTACATATTACATACACTGTTCTTCCAAAGACATTTTAGGCAAAGCTCTTTAGTAGGAAACTGCAACAGAACTTTTCTTAGTAGCCTAACTGGGTCCTAAAATAATCGGACAGCAACAGAACATCGCACCAGTTACACAAATATGGCCTCATGTTCTCTTGAATAATCCCAGACTGGCTAACTGAACCAACACACCTCAACATGCATGCATCAACTCACGGAAATTCCCTGCAAAATCAGATTCTGAAAATGGCAAGGAAAAGTTTAGGCAGAGTGGCCTCTTGAAGAGCCAGAGCTTCCTCCCCACCTTGATTGTGAAGCCTACTGACTTTGTTTTTACAATGAGAAGGTGGGAAAGTATGTTAATACTGAAAGTACTTGCTTTCTAGGACTGGCCAGGTTTCTTGACTAACGGCAACATGAGAAATTAAGGTGGGTTTCTTGCCATTAAGAAACAAAACTATCCCACTTGTCCTATATCAGAACTTAATTTTCATTTCCCCACTTCCAGTTCCTGGCCTGGAAGAAGGATCCGAGAAAGCGGCTCTAAGTCACAAGATGGGACAGAAGAGAGGGTATTCTGAATTCAGGGGGGAAAAAGCCTGTGGAATAACTTATTCTGACTAACATTAAAAAATGACAAAGCAAATGAAACATCACTATAAAAATACTTCCACTCTTCTTTCACTTTCTTCTGCTCTTTGAGCAATCGCTTACAGCAGACCTTGTCTCAAAGACACCTTATGTAATCAGCATTTTACAAGCAAAATTACTTTTAAAAATATTTCCGTGTTTAGATTTCACAAGTACATTCAAATCCCTTCCACAGAGCCTTAACAGTCAATGCCACACATGGTATGTGTTACAAACGTCAGTATACACAGTAAAGAACAGTATGTAAGAAGCCAATTAACAAACACTGTGAAACCTGAAAACAGTCTTTACCTTTCTCTCGAAGAACACTGAAGAGATTTCCGCCTGCAATTTTTTTGACAAATACCAGCAAACTTTCAATAAAGAAACTTGCCAGTAAGCACTAAAGAGCACTTACAAGGTATAATTCAAATATGCCATAGCACATATTTTAACATTATGCTGTGCTGCAGATGCAGAGGGAAGTAACCATAGCTGTATATAGCAGATATGCAGGAATATGCACATTCTACCAGCATATTAAAGACCAAGCACCCAGTCTTGAAAAAGTGTTGTTCTGTCTGCATAAATGCAGGGTTGAATTCCACACTCCATTGCAGAGACATAATCTAAAAACAACCAGAGAGTGTGTGCACTTAAATTAGTCAAAAAAACCCAAACGTGAAATTAAATTACATTTACCTTCTGTAACATGTAACTGATAACAATTCATGTCAGTTATTCTTAAACAGAGACAATGCTAAACCACCACTACAAGTCTGGGTTCTTCTCTGTCAAATCTAAATAAATAAAATTACGTCTGCCTTCTCTCTCCAGAGCTGTATCAAATGAATTTTTTACAAATGAGAACAACAGCTACAAACTAATGCCTTTCAAGCCTCAGCAAAACTGAATTATTAAATCTGTCTGCCTATATCCTATTACAGCCTACTTATGAATACTTGATTTTATTTTGTATAATTGACAGCAGTTGTCAGGAAAGGAAGGTTTTAACGGCAATCAAATTAAGATCAACTGGTATAAGTGTCACAGTGAAGAGCCTGCATCAAGTGTTGATGAATTAATTGATGGGTCACCAGGAAACAGGGCACGTGGAGCTGTGGTGTCATAAACAGCTATATATTGTCTGGTAATATTACCAGCCTCCCTGCTTTAAGTCAAAAGCACTGAAAGAGATGGGTTACCACAATATATCCAACAAAAGAAAAACGGACTTTGACTTCGCACACCTAATACCAGATCATTTACGAACAATTTAATTTTTAAATCATTTATATTACTTAAGTGACTATGTGCATGAAAATTTTAAGCTGATGACAAGATGAATAGCAGCACTAAGATGACATATTGGAATACAGAGTTTCATTTACCACTATAACAAGAAGCTTTCAATTATGCTAGTTTCTAAGGAGGAAAGAAGCCAAGACACCTGAAACATCCCGAACATTTAAGCAACAATGCTTTCACATAGGATGCAATCGAAAAGTGTAGTGGCATTCATACAGGACTGATTAAATTAGTTTTAAAGCATTACTTTCTCTTAAGACCATGAAAGAGCTGTGTGTACTTGAGATATTTGATCTGAATTAAGAAACCGATGAAGCAATTGATTAATTGGAATTTAAGCCATGAGTCACTGGATCCATCAACAGATTCATTTACATTCTAAACAATCAGCTGATGGTCTTATAGGATACCATGTATTAATACACAGTCAATATGATACCCCCAAACTCATCACAGTTCCTTATTGACAAGCACACAGATGCTTTTAATCCAAGCTTGATCACACTGCATCTTCTTTGAATTGCTATATTGATTCAGCATGCTTTAAGAATGTTTATATCTCTTTTTATTAAAAACATTATAGAATTCTCATATATAGTAAACAATGTTCCAAGTTTTTTAAAAAAAGCATCTACATTCATATTCACATTCTCAAATTTTAACTTACTGATTTATATTACTTTGAGATATACAGAAGGATATTCAAAAGCATTAATTTATCTTTTCTATTTGATTCATCACTCTGCTTTATTATTCTGATGTATACTAGTCATCTTTTTGGAGAAATGCAGCGATACAGGAAAAAAGGTAACGTGAATTATTCACATCTTCAGTTTAATGACAAAATAAAAGCTCAGAATGCTTAGAACACTCAAAAAGTTCTCGCTTTTCAGATCAAAACAGGTAAAGGAGGCCCCAGTACCACTATATAATGGGATGGAAATCAGTACTGTACTTGGCAGATGTCAGTTCTACCATCACGTTTTATACAAACATCAGAATATTTTTCACTGGCACTACTCCCTGTTTGTGCATCTGCTAATCTGCTATTCTGCTTGTTTTTTAACATTTAGAACTGCAGTAACCTACGGTGATCTGTCCCATGAATGATCCAAACACATCGCCTGATTAATATCCAAGAATCTGAGGGTATTTTACGCCTTGCTTATTCATTTCTAAACCAATTTTGCGCACATCTTCAATTTATTAGTCATATTTACTATGTGTGTTAGTATTAGAAGCATGCTTCTCAACAAGCAGTAGATGGCACATCTTCCTTCAAATGAATCAAGGATGAAAATATTTTCCAGGAGGAGTAATTGCAACACAGCAGGAGAAAATTCCTACCTAGCATAACCTACTACATCAACCTAATTTCACTGAGATTACAGACCACTCTGATACAAATTATGCTGCACGTCCAGATAGGTGAGAGGGATGAAACTGAACCTTTTGCAGCCAGAGAGGTTACAGCCTTCACACAAAATTGGCTCCACTGCAAACCATTTTAAGGTCAAACTAAACCAGGAAAATTGTCTAAAATGGATGCTATTCCATGAACATCATTTTTTTTGCCATCATTATTTGAATCATTATTCTGGTCTAAGTCCCGAGTTGAGCTGGCATTTTCCATTTCTCCGTCCTTAACACATAGTGCTCATTTGGCCCTCACAGGGAAACATTCTGGTTTACAAATGGAAAGTTGGTTCCTATTTAAAAGGGATTATGAGAACTATTCTAAGTGCAAGTACTGCATGTGTGTTTAAAGATTCAGTAGGATCCTTCTTACAATGTAGTCAGATATGCAATAGTTGCATTATACAGGAAAATCATTAAATTGCTGCTTATCGTAACAGAAATGGCACCAGGAATTGGGATTTTTTAACTAGCTTTTTTATTTTTCAGCCTTAAATTTCAGTAGGAAAAAATCATAATCAGTTCAACCAATTTTCTGATCCTAATGCAAAGCACACACTAACACTGATGCCCCAAGCAGGGGTGCAAAACTGTCAGAATATTTTAAGAATATTGACTAAACAGGGTGCCTGACTTGAGAGCTCTGACAGCAGAGCAGAACTCGCTCTCCCCATCAGCCTCCCTAGTGCAGTTACATATTTCTGAGGACAAACTACACAGAAAAATACATATGCATATACACCTCAAAGTGTGCTTCTAGCTCACTTAAGGAGCATTTTGCCTCGATGAAAGCAGAGCTTACAAGCAAACGGAGGTGGCTGTGAGAAGGGTATGGCCCAATATACCAGCACCCACTGAAAGCACCTTTAGTCTCAAAGGTGTCAGCAGCAGCCACAGGCATCAACTTGAGGAACATACCATTAACTAAATTAGGGGGACAGGAATCTTGGTATCTCATAAAGCTTAAACACAGAAAAGTACAAGTCAAAGGAGTTGATAAAGCCTTCAGATTACAACAGGCACGTGAAAAACAAGAGGATAAATCTTTGGTTAAAAGTTTAGCAGGGAAAAGCACATTCCCCTTCACCAAGCAGGTGCCTAGGAAGAAGCAACAGACCCAGCTACCAAGATTTATCACTGGACTTCATGCCAGCAAAAAGCAGAGGATTTCTATTTTTTCCAGTTTCTTTTGACCTGACAAGACAGAGGAAGGCTGTGTAAAGCTACATGGACACCTCCGATCAGAACTGTAACTGACAAAGTGAAATATTTTGGGTAAATCTCATACCCCTCATATGCACCAAGAGCAACGACAGCACGGCAAGACAGGCTGTAGCCCTTGCATGGAGAACCCAGCACCACCCTCAGCTGCGGACTCCTGACAAGGCAGGAGCAGAAGTAACACCTTACTCCACATGAGGTTTTCTACCACTGGAACGCGAGCTGCCGGAGTACGGCACTACAGGTCTGCCCAGCTCCACTCCACGGCCAGCCAGGCACACGCCTCGTGCCCCATGTGGGAGCCAGAATCAGATTAACTTGTGCCAGCCACTCTTTCCTTATGGATCCAGATTGATTTGAAGATAATGTCTAAAATTTTACTGAGTTAACTTTAAAACAACTGCAAGATCACTCCTAATTAGGCCTGATAATCAGAACTTGGTAGGTTATGCAGAAATTCCTTTTTCACAATAAAAATGAGGAACAGCAAGAGACATTTTCTGGTTAGAATCATCAAGTTAACAATAACAGCTCGCCTAGGAAAGCCTTCAAGTAAGAAAAGAAAAAGCCCCACCATAATTAAACAATCCAACAGAAGAAAAAGGTGACGGTATCTTTAGAAAAAAAATGTAATGCATGGCATCAATCTTACGAATAGATACTTCAAAGGTAACAGACTGCTGCTACGCAGGAATTCTTGAACCTAACTTCTGCAAGAGTAATTTGTCTTTTATTTCCAAAGCCTTTGACAACATGCCCGGAGTCTCTCAGTTTGTTTGCCTGACTTGTCCTACCTCTGAAATCCGCTTTGCTGATTCTCACCTCCAGCTTTTCTAAGCTGTTTCCCAAAACTGGGGAAATTCTTTGGGATTTTAAGATAGTCAGACTGCTGCTCCAGGCAAGACACCAAAAGCCCTGAAATTCTGGGGAAATGCATTATCACTAGATAGTGGGAACAGCCAAATTTATGCCTAACACAATACACAGCCTCCTTACAGAGCAACTTTTTCAACTCCTACTAGTCTTTTTTCTTTCTTCTAAATGAAAATAAATAGTAAAATACTACTTTGTTACTGCTTATTTTGCTGCTAATATACTCAAACACATGCATTGTGCTCATCATCCAAGTATGCACAGAAAATAAAACAAAATGATTAGGGAATGAAATATATGATCAAGTCTTCTAATAACATTTTACTGTGTAATTTTACATCAGTAATAGAGAGACAGTAATACTATTAGGAGCTTAAAGCCTGCTGAGACCTCCTCTTTCCACCACATAACCACCACACTATCTGACTAGATCTTAAAGAAGTAGCTGATCACATAGAATAAGTATTGCTCAGTGGCTTAAAGTGGATACCAAAACATTTCAATCCTGAGTTAAATCAAATGTTAAAAACTGAATAGGAACTCATAGTACAGAAACAGATTAAAGTAGTTTGGACAGATTGTTGACAGCTACTTATGCCCTGAAGATAAACTTTTATCTGGCCATATGTGCAAAACCTAACTCTAGTAATTTATCATTCTCTATAGCAATAGATTTGCAAAGCATTTGAGTTCCCAGACAGGTAGGCTTTATAATGCTTGTTTTCTAAACATAATAGAAAATTCTAGAACATGTGACAAATGCAACTCCTTCAGACTTATTATTCTGTGGTAGTTGGTTTAATAAAGTGATAAAAAAGCAACATTGTTTGTGCAACTGAATGCCAACCTGACATTTTTATCTCTGGCTTGATTTTCAAATATCTGAAGTTCCAGTGCAGGCTGGGGCCCAAGCAATTAAGTTGCTTGTAGAACACTTATCCTTAAGTGTCCAGAATAAACAGATACAACTTGCATCAACTCTTCTATATTTTCATCCGCAGTGAGTTTGGGGTTTGTATTAAGGCACAAATGTTCTGCTAAAACTTGCCTTTTCAGAGCAACAAAACCAGACCCTTCAAAGCAGGAAAACACACTTGTCAGCACAACACTCTCCTCCTGTAGAGAACTGCTTAAGAATTCATAATTTTCAAATTCACTCCTTTCTTCAATTAGCAGACTTTGCTTGAGAAGGTACACTCTGGAGTAAGTCTTTACTAGTTTACTCAGAGCTCCTTCCAACAGCAAATCAAGCCGTATGAATGATGACTTAACCTGTACTCGCACTGCATAGTTTATGCCAGTAAAACCGTTAAAATTTTTTAAAAAACATCACATCTAAGGCAGTTATATTGCTACAGAAATGAACTGCTACAAAGCCTCAAAAGAAAAAGTGTTTTCCTGGTTTATTCTCACATTTTACTCATACCATTGTTGTTAAAAGTAATTACAAGTAAAGGATCCCGAAAACTCTTAACTAGAAATTTTAATACAAGTGAGATTGCTCTTCTTATTATAATTCTGAAAAACATAAACATGTTTACAGCTAGTAATTTATGCCTAAGTAAATACACCGTTTTTAAGGAGTTTTGTACGTGAAATTCAAGAAACTGATCTATGCAACGGGGAATGGCCAGAAGGACCTCAACAGACCAGAGACACAGGCAGACCAGAACCAGGGGGTGCAAAATCCTGCATCTGGCAAGGAACCTGGGTCCAACCTCAACCATTCTGCGATTCTGAGATACCACCTACAGTACTCACATAGAAGACCAAAACAATGTAACGTGGGCCTGAAAAATACCAGCTGCGACAACTGTGCAAGTGGAATTACCTTGCAAGGAATTACAGGTTCCTCACAATCAAAGGACTGTGAGAATTTGTAAATGATTTCCCATTTCCCCACTGCTTCCATGGCACAGCTGTAGTGATAGACATCCAGTACTTTGGAATGTCCACACCAGTAATTTACTATATACTGGATTTAAAGACCTACAGCAACAAAACTGTTTGATGATGATGATTTGTGCATTACAGCAAGCTTGACAGCAGTGGAACCAATCGGCTTTCTCTAGAGTATCACCTCTAAAAATAATAAAAAAAAAAAAATTAAATCTTCTGCCAATTTGGTAGCTGCTGAGGTGTCTACAGCAGCTGATGTACTAAATTTTGTCCCATGAATAGTAAGAATCTGAGGTTTATGGAAGTGGGTAAATGAAAAGTTTGAAGGAAAAAACCTAATTAAGCTTTATTAATTCTTTCCTGACACTGCAGCCATCCTATTAAATTTGTATTCCTCTCATTTTCACATTTGGAAGTTAGCAGAATGCAAATATTCCAGAGATGTCAAGTCTTAGGAAGACATGCACCAGATTGTCACAAGGGACCAGTTCCAGTTCACGTCAGAACATCTGACCTGGACCAGAAGCCGATCACTGAACCAAGGCACAGCCAGGGCACCAACACAAGGATTTTAGCCTAGAGAAGGAGAGTTATCTTTGAATGTTTTCTTCTGTCTTTTACAAACATAGTACTTTGACAACACTCCCGTACCACTGAAGTCATTAACACCTCTGCTTCAGTTGGCAGTTCCTGTGGACAATTATAATGTGATACAACAATACCTGCAATGCCCTGTCTGCCTTTTCACCTGTGATTGAGATGGCACATAGACAAATAAAATGTAAAGAGCATGCCAAGCAATTTTTCAAAGAACCTCAAAATTATGCTAGAGGCCACTTAGCATCTAGCTTAATTTCAGTAAGGGAGTTTCCATTTTTTTTGTGCATTTCTGTATTTGCGTAACAGCTTTCCACTAAGGTAGTCAGCTGGTTTCGGCATGATGCCTGCTTGCACACCAAATTATAATCTGTAACACATCTTTGGACCTGGCTTAGCATGAATACTTCCTTTAATCTGGTTAAAGGGTGAAAATGGGACAAATCTTTCAAATTGCTTGTCATGCCTACCATATGTAATGAGCAAAACCAAGATTCCACCTTAACCTTTCCCCTCCTGCCTCTTTTTCAATATATATAAAACCAAGACATTATTCCAGAGGAGTTTTGCTCTTAATTTTTTCTTTTATCTTTTTTAAATTTTTATTTATTTTGGAAGCCAGTGGATACTTTGTGGAAACCTCTGTTACACAGGGAGACTGACAGCAGCAAAGAATTCACATCTGACAAGTGATTTCCACCAGCTCCGTCCCCCTGGGAAGTAATCATAACTCTAAACTCAAACCAGTCATTTAGCCATCTCCATCCACGCACAAAAGGAATACCAATGTTACGGACTGTCAAACACGAATGAAAAAAAAGACCCACCTCCACTGGTCTTTATGCTAACTTTTCTAGAAGTCTGATTAAAAAAACCATAGGAATCTTAGAAATTAAGATACAAGTACACAATTAGCATCAATCATTATATCAGATTATTTGAAGATATTCTAGCTAAAAGACAATATATCTGATAAAGCAGGAGTGGGGAAAAAAAAAGTATCTAATAAGAATTAAGTTTTATCAGAATAAGCTTGATCCCCTGAAGTTTACCTTCCGCTATGTAGAGTTAGTAAGTATCCCCAAAGCAACATTCCTAAAAGTGCATTTGGGGTGTGGGTGGGAATAGAAGGGGAGGAAAACAAGCACACACCACTGTCTCACTTTTTCCAGGGTCCCATACTTGTGTGCAAAGAAGCCAGAATAGTTCTACGCTGAAGTGTGTAAACTACCCATTTGTAACTCAAACTGCTTCTTTTTCGACTGAAGATATAGGACATAGCAGTGCTGCAGACTGCGTTAATGTGGAGTATAACTATTGAAGTTGGAAAACAGTACTTTGCCCCAAAAGAAGCTTACAGGGGCGTTGGATTTTAAGATTTGTTCAAACTCTTCAGTTTACTCTTTACAGATTTATAGTAACAAGTTATAGTTAAGCTGTTTTATTGCACAGAAGATAAAATAAAATTACATATAGAACATAAAAGCATGCAAAAACTAATGTGTTTTACAAACCACTTAAAGTGCCAACTATAAATTAAACCATAAATCAGTCAAAACTGCAACATCCAGGAAGAAACAATTACAGATGTAAGTGTTCACTCTTTAGTCAAAAACCAATTACTGCCATATGCTTGAAGTTCAGGCGATTATTTTTTTGTGGGGTTTTTTGTTTTTAAAGAAGTGCAACACCAATATAACTAGTTAACCTGCTGCATGCTTACAGAAAGTGCATTTTCAATGTTAAAAAACACATTCCATGTGTAGCGGAAGCGTAGATAAAATTAGTATCAGAACTCTGGGAAGATTTCACTCAATTTGCTCTTTACTCACATTATAATGAATATTTACACAGTAGGTACACAACTCTTTCAAAGTGCTCACAAGGATTTTTTTTAATATCAGTTATGGAAAGTCTATTGTTACAACTATAAACTTTTTTAATAAGTAGCTTTATTTTCTAGATAGCAAATTAATGGAACTTCTTACAGGAGAATTTTAATTATGATGTTCTGAGAAAGCTGACTGCAGTAGACTTAAACAGTGAATGCAGAAAAAGACTTGATGAATTTTATTTTCAAAAATGTTTTTCTTCACACATTTGACATAGAGATCCATCCTGCTCCCCTCCCCCAGACTATATCTTGACAAAGAGACAGTTTAACTTATATTAACTGTGGTCCATCAAGATGCACTAGTCAGGTGTATGGCAGCCAAGACCCAGAGGTATCCCCTGCAGCTCCGTTTCTGGCCTGGCCTGTTCCCTGCCAACCACACGTGTGCCCCGTCCTTCAACCAACAGTCCTACAGGGGAGGGAGACTGCACAGCACCTTACAACCTCACACCCCGAATCCAGGAATTTAAGAATTAACAGGGAGGACAACATGCTAGAGTGCAGATGTGCAAAATACCTAATTGAAGAACTTGTTTTGTTGCAAGCCAGGCAACCATCTCAACTTGTTCGTGGTCATTTATTTCAGCAGTGAAAACACACGCGATTTAAACTGCTGCAAGGACACTAATTAAGGACAGCAAGCCAGCTCTCGCAAGACGAACAGCTCTTGATGCTCCTACAGCAGCAAACACTGCCCAACATTATATGCCGAGTTCCCTACACATTTCCACTGCGTGCACATCCCTTAAAGAAATTACAACTGATACATACCCCGCTGGAGTGGATGATGATCGCCTCCAGATGCCTAGATACAGAACACCTAATCCCATGTAGCTAGTAAAGGCTATGAAAGTGTTGGATCAACACCCATTGACCTTCTACTGCTTACACATTGCATGCAAGTGGCCTAGTTTAAAGTAATTCTACAGATGCAGAAATCCTCCTGCTTTACTAGGAGGTATGATTTCAGCTGAAGCAGTTTCTGGGTCAGCAGGAAAAGATGACATTGTAAGCAGCCCAAAAAGAAATATTATCAATCCTTGTATGATCATGCTGGATTCAAGAGATTTGAGTTGCCAGAAGCATTAAGCATTTTAATAAAATGCAGTACTGTGGGAGGGAGTAAAAAGAAAAGCTCATGTGCCCTGAACCAGAGGGTGATTAAACAAGATGGAGATTATATATAGACTATTAGGAAACTTTGTCAGTCCAGACCAGTTATAAATGATCTAGTGCATCTAATCAGCATTTGAAAGTCATCAGCAAGACACAGTAACAACAGAGTAATTTCTTCTTCTGTTCGCAAATATATAGCCTACAGAACACCACCAGAGCTATCAGAAGCATTTTTGTCTTCTCTCTCGAAGTGTGTCTACAAATTTAGCCTTTTATCTGAAATATATGATTGAACTCCCGCGCCACAGTGAAGTACCAAGTGCCACGAATACAGTATCATAGCTATTACCTTTGTGAAATTTAGTGCTGTCTGACAAACACCAGACAGAGCTTCAGGATCTGAAGAGAAATGGTAATATAAAGGAGGGAAACTCATTTGAGTTATATGGGGGGCATCCAATAGTAATTTCTAAACTTTAATCAAAACAGCTATAATTTATAAGGTTCCTATAAAGGAAATATTTGTTTCTCAAAGATTAAGAGTACTCCCCTATCACCACATAAAGAGAAATACAGCTAACAAGGAGAACTTTTCTTTCCCTCAAGAAAATTGTAGTTTTGCATTTTTTTACTGAACAAAGGAATGTAAGGTTTTTCTAAAAAAAAAAAAAAAAACCAAAACCAAAAATCACTTATTTCAGGGGTTTAGATAATTTTAGTAGGTATTTTAAAAAATGATTTTTAGTCATTTTAGTAGGTTCATAGTCATTTTAGTAGGTTCATAGTTCTTTTCAATTTAGTAACTGAAATACAATCAAATGACATTTAAATGCATATTGCAAGATAATAATTAGTCATAAATAAAATACTGTCAAAGTCATATTAAACAAGTACAGTGAATGGACCCTCTCCCATTCACCTGATGAAGGTGGATCTCCTACCAACAATCTCATTGACCACAGTGCACAATCTAGAATTCTACTGCAACCACAAGCTTATCACACTACCAATGTGAATTATCAAAACATACCCGTTTTTTCCGAAGTTCTGAGAAACACCATGTCCGATGGGATTCGTTGGTTCTGAGGAGAGGGGGGAAAAAAGGGATATTTTTTGTAAGTAGGAAAAAAAAGTTAATTCCAATCAAACGTCCAGTAAGATCTATCAACAAAAGGTCACACTTGGATTGAAACTCAATTAAAATAGGATTTCTCACAGTACTTTACATTCAGCATTTGCAATTCAGAAATCAATATTTTCGAAAAATTATACAATAAGCAAACAACAGCTAATCCTTTCAGATGCTCTTTATAAATGAATCATAAATACCTGAAAAACTACAACAGGTTTACATTTTCTTGACTGAAAACGGTAGTTCAAGCATAGGAATATCTAACTGAAATATTTTTTAAATAATTTCACTGAGCAAGACACTGACACTCAGCTAGCACATATAATAGAAAAAACAGTGAAATTTGAAACATCTGTCTTGGCACTTGAGTTGCAAACGTTATGTACACCAAGTATCCTCCTCTTTCCCAACGCACACAGACACAGAGGAAACAGCAAGTCAGGGAACCGCATTTTCCTACCTCCCATAGCTATAAACCTCTCCTTCACAAAGACAAAAATTAATAGAAATTCTTCCTCAGTATCTGAGGCACAGAGCCATATGCACAGCTCAATGCACCTGCACACAGTTCTGCATTTCCCTCTCGAGCACCAAGCTACCTGTATCAAATCATGTTTTCAGTTTTTGGTTGACCACAGAAAGGCCAACTGAAGCTTTTGCAGATTAAACAAAACAAACAATACTGTGGCCCCCTCCCTCCAAGACTACCTGCAAGCAGCTACCCGCGTTCTTCACTCGCCCACCAGCTCCAGTTACACATTGCCAACACAGAGCTTAAGAATGGAAAACTGGGCTAAGTGAGAATAACCAACATGTCAAAACCTGAAAGAGACACAGGACTGGAAAAGAAAAAAGTGACAGGCTAATTTGGCAGGGACTAGAGTGAACAGTGGACAGAAGGATGAGAAAGGGTAACACTGAACTGCAGCTTCTGCCATCACAACTGGGGTCCAGCGTGCCACATGCCTTGACACTGAAGCTGAACACAAAGACTCATCTGAATTTCATTTACAGGCTACCTTTAACCAATTAAGAAATCTCAGTGGATTATTAGCAATAGCATTACTAGTTTCATGCCAAGAAATATTTCCTAATGCTCATTTCAGATCCCTTGTTAAGAGGATATAATGCACAAACATTTTTCGCATAGAAAGTACCTCAATTTGAGAATACATTTCAGGTTTTCCTGTTATACTTTGCTGCCTTGAAAGCCACTGCATACCTAAGGCTCATTTTTTATTTAACTTTTTTTTTTAAGAGCTCAATTGTCTGAATAGAAAATAAATGTAGCTGACAAGGCCCACCACATGGCATAGACAAACCTCACAGATTTCAAAAACCTGACTGAATTTATGCAACATGAGGTGAAGAAGCAAGTTCTGCATATGAGCATTCCAAAACTGTGCAATTATTCCCTATTTCACACTTCGATTGTAACCAAACTGCAAAATTAATACAGCACTAATAATTCAACTGCAGGTCTATTTTACACAAACTACCAGCTACAGAAAACTGGTTAGTTATTTTACAAAGAAGAAACAGAGGTGAAGATGGGGTCAAGCTAACCTGAAAATTTCAGTTCAAGACACGAAGCAACAGAACATCTCACATACTGAACACAGAATCCCACCTGCAAAATCCCTAATCACAATACTTTGATTCAGCGTATCAAAGTGGAAGATATGAATTCCATAGGTTATTACAAACATGTAACTGTCAAAGAAAAACATAACAGGTTCAAAATTATCTCTACATGAAATTCAAGTGCATTCAGCATGTAGCAGCTTTCAATGTATTTATCCCAACAGGAATCTAGGCAATAGCTCAGACCACAGCATCAGCAAACACACTTAAAAACCTCCTAAAAGAATCAAGACAAACATAGAGGAGTAGTTTTGTTCATCTGAGTCAAGCCAGTCCTCCATCTCAACATTTAAGGACATAACACTGCTATGAACAGAAAGAAACCCAGCACTTAGATCGGTTTGATTGGAAACCAGACACGTATTTTCTCATTTTTAACCCTTCTCCTTTTACTTTATTGAAGGCAGCATTTCCCCTTCATCACTGCCCGTCAAATGAAAAAAAAAATAATCTTAGATGTACACTCAGTCCCCTTCAATAAAACAGCTCAAAAAACATCTGTGAAGATAATTAGACACTGCTTTGTATGATATTCAGTATATGGGACCTTCAAAATACTATGCCTGACTATTCATAACAATCAGTTCAGAGAGGGAAAAAATCCACATTGTCTGACTCGTAATGGAGAATAAATTGTATTTATAGCAGGCACCACCACTGAAGCAGCTGAAGTTTTTCCCCACATGTAATGCTGTATTCCAGCATTTGCCTTAGTTCTCGAGAAGCCACACTCATACAGCAGTATTAGTTCTGACCACAAAACATCCTGGATACTGTAGGCAAAGTTTTCCATTACTCCAAAGAAATCTTCCCAAGATCAGCATGCCACAACAATGCCATTTGGAATAGCATGATCCCAATAGATCTGTTAAGAGTTCTGTGTTTTATGGGCTCAGCTTTCAAAACAAGATGACGTAAACTTTCTATATCTCTGGGAGGCAGGTACCCCCTGACTCTCTGTAACACACTCTCAAGTGTGTTACTCCCATTCAGAAGTGGGACTGGAAGCAGCTACACCTGTATTCTCCATTGATGGAGAGGGAGTTCAGTACAGAGGGACCACGAGGGGCTACAGAGATGGTACTATCGCAAGCAGATGAGATGCCTGGAAAACACGCACGTTTTGAAACAGTAGAAAATAGAAGCATGTTCTGGTTTACCTAAAAATCCTATGCAGGCACCAAAACCCCCTCCTCATACCTTAAAATTATGCATTTTCACGTATGGATACTTCCTGGTTTGCAGCAGTTTGCACTTATTTGGAAAAGCACAAAGAATTAAAAATTCACGGGCTCCGTGTATGTCATTGGCATTCACCTTGAAGAGGCTGCTTCAGCTGCAACTCAGCTAGTACACCTTTTTTTTTTTAATCTTGCCTTATAACAGAAAATAAACATGTAGTGAAATTTAATATCCATCTTGAGCCCAGATTCACCCAGGAATATCTCATTCAGATTTGTAAAAAAATGCAGTAAAAGCATTCACCTTAATATATATTTATTATGCACCTACTAGAGGAAAGGAAAAAAAAAAGAGGAAAGGGAAAATGCAACTTCAAAATTAAATAAATCTTTCCTTAAATGACAATAACAATTAAACAGATACCCAGTCTTCATATAGATTAGCTATACATTTTTGCAGCTCCCCTGCCAGCTCTGACATAAATCCATTACACAAGTTTCAGGTTACTGGCTTCATGCCTACAAACTTTCAGTTACTTGTAAACAAGCTAACACACTGGACCAGCACCCAAAATTTTGCAAAAATATCAGTCAAATGATCTCATACTGAATTAAATAGAAGTTCTAATAATCCAAATGAGTTATCAGGTTTTTACAAATCATTACCAGCTTCCACAGAGACTGCACGTTTCACATTCAGTAAATGGAACGTCCACCTGGTACTTGCTATTTAAGATTCAAACCTTTATGCCTGACCAAACTGGGCAGCATCATGGAATATATCTCAAGTCAGAAGGGAATCATAAGGATCACTGAGCCCAACTCCCTGCTCCTCCCAGGGCTACCTAAAACTCAATCATTTGACTAAGAGCATCGTGCAGTCACTATATCTGAACTCCAACAGGCTTGGTGCCATGACCGCTTTCCTGGGGAGGCTGTTCCAGTCCCCCAGCAGCCCCTCAGTGAGGGACCTTTTGCTAACGTCCAACCTGGACCTCCTCTGACCCACCTTCACACCACTCCCTCGTGTCCTGTCGCTGGTCACCAGCGAAAGGAGATCAGGACCTCCCCCTCTGCTGCCCACCTTGAGGAACCTGTAGACTGTTTTTCCTTCCTGTAAAATAATGTATGTTTTTCAGCATTAATATATATAAACATATCCTTCTATGTAGGAAAGGCTGGATGGAGACTGTCTTGTCTTTGCTGTCTCCCTCAGGAAAAAAAAAAAAAAAAAAAAAAAAAAAAACCAAACAAAACCAAAACCACAACAGCATTTAAGACTGACATCTTATTTTTCATCAGGTTTGCCATAGTTTGGAAGTGGGCGGAAAGGCACTGCAGGAGTCCTAGATACCAGCACCCATTGTCACTGTCACTGCTGACACTGGGGAGCAAAGATCCCCCTGCAAAGACATACCTAGTCACTAGAAATGAGTGACTACACAGAAACAGATGGCAAGTATGCTACAAAAAAATCTTTAACACCTCATTATGAAGAAAATTAAGTTCTGTTGTACACAAACAGCAGCAATATGTCAATCATGTTAGCCCTCTCATGTCACATTTATCAAAGTGGAACAAGTTAAAATGACAACACATACAACTTCAAGCATTCAGAAACCCATGAAGAAACTATGTAATCTAGCTTCATCGCCATGGTAATTGAGAAATGTTTATTGATATATATACTGAAATGTGAATATATAAGTCATGAAAATGACTTGAATACATTGTCTTGCTGAAGTCTGGGCGGATTTAGAGCTCCAGGAAAGGAAGTCTTCCACTTCTCTCTGTGTTTGTCTATGCTGCTGACTTACAGATTCATCCCTAGAGATCCAGCTGCGCCAAGCCGACGGCCAATGCAAGAGAAGTGGCTCCCCAGCTCCTGGGTTCCCGTGGCTTGCTCCAGGCCATTCTGCAGTACTAGCCAGATTGGAAAACAAGAAAACCCACAAATACACCTATACCTCCCTGCACCACAGGCTACAATCTTCACTTCAAAATTATAACTTCCAATAGTTTTCAAATTATTTTCATTTTTGTCATGTTATCATCATGAGAATGTTATTTACATAAGTTTCTCCAGCTCCCTAGTCAGTCTTTCTATTCCCCTACAGCTGCCTGTAGCTACAGACCCTCAGAATTTTGCACTTACTGTCCTTTCTTTTCCATTCATGTAACAAACCATATACTCTTCTCATGGACTAAAATATTCCTGATTGCTTCTGAGTTATAAATGGAAAAGGCACTTCCCAACTGTCACCTTGCATTTGCATGCTGTGCATGCCAGCATCAGCTGCAATCCTTACAAATCTGGATTCATTTCACTTTACACCTGAGATTAAGAAAAAAGCAACTGCATTTCTTTTACAGCTTGAAGAAAAGCTCTTGAAGCTTTAAGATGAAGCATTACTGATCCACATTTTAAAACACTATTATTTTATGTTATATAAAAATTATATAATGTTGTTATTAAATGTTATTAAGTGTGTTATTAATCATTAACTAAGTTTTACACCCTCTTCACATCCCCAAAATGTATACCAAACTGTCAACAAGCTACAGTGTCTAAATAACAGCAGCTGAACTCATCAACTCATCCCTTCAATCGTCTTATTCAGGAACATCACACAAACCTGTGCTCCCACTGGAAACTAAGAATGTATCTTAACCCAAGCCGAGGAGAACACCTAGGAAGTAGCACACCTGCTCGAGGCAGGGGACTGCTTTTCAGCTAGCATATACCAATGCCTTTTAGTTTTTAAGGACAGGCAATATTTCCTTCTGTTCAGGCCTCTTCCTGCCCTAGTGTTAGTGCATCACAAAATCTTCAGTTGAAACAATATGTCTATTACTTGGAATGAAACTGTTAAGCACATTGTAGTCACTTAAAGCTGCATTGAAATTAATCAGGCCTATTTAAAAAAAACAAACAACAACAATCAGAGGATATTCAAGGTTTAAATACAGAAAAACCTTTCACTTAAGTTGTTAGTACTTGTGATGCAGTCACTAGTTAACATATGGATCTTCAGCTCAAATGAGTCATTAATTTCACTACAGAAATGCTGTTGAAGCATCTTCCAGTCAAATACAATGTTAACTCGTTCCTCTGCCATTAGAGTGAGCAATTGAACATTTCACTCCCGACTGGTTCTTTGGCTTAGGAGTCATACTCTGAAATTGAAAATTGCTTGCTCCAACAAAATACACGTCTCAGTAGAAGCAGAAAACATTTAACATCATTAGACTGAAGGCACCCCCAGCAAGGCCAAGAGGAAAGAAAGATGTGCTGGGGCAGGAGGGAGCTTGAAGACTAAATACAACATTCAAACAATGATATTCACCCTACTGAGATACTAAAGTAAAACCTTAATCCAGAAGAACTCTACTCATTATTTCCCTAAATCCTTAAACATTACTTTTTCTTCATTAGAAACCTCAGGTGCTCACAACATGATCTGTAAGCTGCTGCACATCATACTGAAATAGATGCTAATGACCTACCTCATACAAGACAGACTGAGTCACAACATAATTCCCATTTTCCAAATTCAAGCATAATTCAACAGGCAGATGGACCTCTGTAAATTTCAGGGAAGGCAGATTACCTACGTAGTCAAGAGTCTTCCCTACACTCTACCACAATAAATTCCAGGTTTAGAGATTAAGGAGGCCCTGAAAAGTTTCCTAATAAAAAAAAAAAATCAAAGCAAATATCTCATTCTCCTAAAAGATCTGGAATAGGCACCAGTGAGCAGGTGCAAGCTGACTCCAGCTGGACACTAAGATAGCAAGGTGTAAGGCAGAACAGATGGAAAGGCAAGGCATATTAGCACTGACCTTGTCTATGCTGGTACATGGCACTCAGACAGGCCCAAAGAGATAGCAGGTACAGACAGCAGACAAAAGGAAGGAAAAAGAAGAAAGAAATAGTACCAACTACATGAAAACAGATGCACTTCAAGCTGAAAGCAGCAAACCAAATGAGACTTGGGTATATATTGTACTTTCTTTGCACTAAAGAAGAAACAAAGGAAGGAAACAGAAGTTTTCCTAAACAAAGAGAGGTTTCTTATATATGTCTGAAAAAAGGAAATAATCTCTATCCAGTGACAATTCATGAGTTCTGCAAATTCTCCAAGTAAAAGAAAAGGTGTTAATAGATAAGAAAGCACAAAATGCATCAGGAGGCCATATTTGCTGAAGGATCTTCTTTTATCAAAAGTAATAAAAAGTAGTAAAACCACCAAGAAGTTTAGAAAAGCCTAGTCACTGCCTAGGTTCCACTAACAATTATTCTGCCAAGCTGCAACTTGCCATACAACACTTCAAACAAAGTTGCAGATACAAGCTTCAACTCGAGGTACCTCCTTGCAGCATCTCCATGGAGTAGCCCTCTAATACAAAGCGTGATGACAACCACTTCCTGGCACCCAGAAAGAGTCATCTTTCCAGAATGAAGTAAAAAGTTTCCTCTGACAAGAAAAATTAAGATGACTTGCAAGGTCACAATAATTTCTTAGTAGCCCAGAGTGCCAACGGAAACAAGCAACATTGTCTATTACAACACTAACACAGAGGGGAACAGAGTTCACAGCTCTCACTCACCATTTGCAATCAAACGGGACAGCTTTTTCTTGTTTTTGAAAATAAACTTTTCTATTATTTAATTATACATAATATTATATACATGTTATAATTATATAATATAAATATACTTTAATATATTTATAAATAAAACTTATCCTTGAAGCCTTCAAACGTAGAAAAACACTTACTTATTTGAGCATCAGAAGGAAGGTATCAGTAATCAGACAGCTTAGAACATTCAGCACAGCACGAGCCAGAGAATTTAAAACCAGCAATTGTACTCCACTAGATAAATTTAAGCATATACCAATTCATAAAATATAAGTGTTTACATTCAATTAGGCTTATAAATAATCCAAAAACAGACTTCCTTGAAGATTCTCAAATAAAACTTGAACTAAAATACTAGCTAGTTAGTACTTCACAGATAAGTACCTTAATATACTTTTCTTCAGAAGATAATTAGCATGTTAATAATCTTTAGTCTCTAAAATATATTCAAAAAGTATCAACCTTTTCCACTATGATGAGGTCTCCAACTTGTATGTCTGAACTCTTAACTTGCACTTTACCTTAAAAAAAAGAAGAAATGTAATCAACTTAGGCAGACATCAATAAAGAGTCACAAGAATATAAATCCCAGAATGCAAGTTATACTTAAAGACATTACTGTTTGGTGAAAATGTTACAATTTATACAAAATGGATCTCTGATGAACACATTAATAAATGGATTTCATCTGTTTGAATAAATAATTCACTGGTTAATAAAAGTCTAAAGTTTTGTAACCAGTTAGCTATTGTAGAAGTATTAAGAGAAAAAAACACGTGAGGAGGATGCTCAAGTCTGATCTATAGTATCAGTAACAGAGTTGTAAAATTGGAAAAAACGAGTCTTTCATGTCTCCTACTAGACAGCACTTCTATTTCTGACAAGCCAAGAGTGGTTAGGCTGGCAGCCATGGAGCACTCACACACAGGAGTTGTTCGTCACAGCCCAGTTACCAACAGGTAGCTTTGCTTGGCCACCGCAGTTACTTATGGAATTGGCACTGCCTGACACTTGCTGGCAATTACGGTGGGAAAGGTAAGTCTCACTGAAGTCAGAAGAAATGCTTGAAGATTTCATTTCAGAAAAGTAAAATAGCAAGAGCTGAAACAGGGTTTTCATTCTCTAGAGCTGCCCATTCAGTAACTGCTGTGAACAACTCATTCAAAAACACACAGAGCACACATACCAATTTAATTTCTGTATGTTCTGTAGGGTATTAAGACAAGTTTTAGCGTCCTTATTTCGTTAATGAATTTGACAAAAAACTGAGACAGAGAGGTTAAGCTACTGCCCAAAATGAGTTGTTGTTGATACTGTTAGAATTCAGGAGTTCTAGTCCCAGGTCCTTGCTGCAGCTCCAGAAAAAGTTGCTTCTCTGAACTAAAAACAACCAAAAAGACCCCCTTGCAAACAAACAAGTAATGACATAGGGATATCCTCATCCAAGATGTAACAGGTGATAAATTCAGAACCTGTTAACTCAGGATATAAGCACATACATATTTACACAGCCTGGTGAGCTGAAACACACACCCATATGACGTATCTTTTCCCATCAGAAACACTATCGTGATTCAAGTAGCAGGTATCTGATCAGCAGGAATCAGATGACAAGGATGTCAAAGCATGGTAAAGTGCTCGGGTATTAAATAAAAATCAGACTGAACTAACTAGAACTGAAGACCCACAAAAGCACAGGATGACCAGCAATCGGTATGGAGTTTAATAAAAAGTATTATAAATAGCAGATTTCTCAATATGCATTGTGTCATCTCTCAAAGTTATAATAAGGATAAAACAAAAACTAAGCTAGGTTCTAAATCCATGAGATCTCCTCCTTCTAACTCTCAATCAGCAGAGATCTGGCAGTTAACCTCAAAAAATTCCTATACTTACATATGTATCTGTCAAAGGTAGTAGGAGTAATTATTTTCAGTACTTGCTCTTCAAAATTGCATTTCATGCAACAGTTGTTTTAGGTTTAATTCAGTCAGTAAAAAAATGTATTCCTATGGCTAATTTTTAATACATTTTCCATAACATTAGCATGTGTAAAATGTGCAATGTCAAGAGAAAAATCAGAACTTCTGTTTGGCACGTCTGCAAAGTTATTTCTGAAAGGCAGTCTTTGTTACTGATAATGATCTTTTTACACCAGTTCATTATTTCAGTTGCCAAACACACCTCCCCCCCAAATATACAACAAATCATATGTTCAGTCTGACTCCTAGCTCTGCCATAACACATTTGTGAGGGTGAAGGGAGTAGCAGAAGATGAAGGTATAAAAAGCTGTAGCTAGAAGCATTAGCAGTTCTCTACAGGACTTTCAAGACGCCTATGGAAATGAGGTTAATGTCAACCTCTCAACAATTTTTTTTTTTTTTCCAATCTAAACAAAATAATACTAAAGCTCAACCACTAAAATAACAGTCTGATACCAAATCAACATATTTAATCTGCTTAACTGCATGAGCCTGTGAATTTTCTTTATAAATTCTCAAGTTTTGACTAGAGGTGAATAGTACATACCAGAAAAACATTATAATGTTTACTTTGCTTGCTATGTCTGTTAGCTTTACCAAAAGGCTAGCATTTCCTAGTTTATTTTCAATTACTCCATTAACAATTTTCAGCAGTTTATCAGTGTGATAACTAAGTCAATCAACTGATTATAGTAACAGCAGCACAAAAATCCTAGCATCAGCTGCATCAAGTCTCAGATATACATCACCTCCGCAGTCATGTATGACCAAAACCATTCAGAAACACAAATCAAATGCAACTACTAGCAATTTTATCAACTTAACCAAATTTTCCACAGTCATGTTCTAACAGTATCTACAGTAAAGATCAAAAGACACTAAGTGTCAGAGGACAAGAGAAGGTAAAACGTTCATTTGCAACATGATGTAGGGCAGACAAAAAGCAAAGACTCCTGATGCTGAGCATACCAACAGGACCCCAGACTGCACCTCTGCCTGCATGCAGGCTAGCAACCTGGAAGTTTCACATTAGGAATTGAAAAGTTTCCTTATCAGACTGTTTTCTAGGTGGCTTAGTACGACACTGCTGAACACCATCCTTATCACACACTAACGTGCCTTGCTAGAGCATCCTGTGTATCCCCACACAAAAGGAAGGGGCCTGTGGCATACAAGACAATTCTACAATGAAGCTGAATGGCAGGACGTAGTCCATTAAAAACTAAATGGTAAAACATCGCAGTAATTCAGAAAGTAGCTTAAAATTTTGAAAAGTCAACAAATAACACTTTCTTTTAGACTAGCAAAAATGAGAATCATTAGATACCATTTCAGAGAACATTAAAATAATGCTATACTACATCTTGGTGAAGATGCATTTAGAGAAAAACAAGACACTGAATGTTATTCACTGCATAAATTATTTTTGTAAACTATTTTTTCCTCTAAAACCATCTCCATAGCAAAATACTCTTCACCATCTGTGTAATTACCAATAAAAAGTCCAAAGCTGTCAGAAGTGGCTGCGCATCCAGACTTTATAGTCCACCACGGCGCAAGGCTTTCGCCTAAAGCAACATATAGAATTATGCAGAACTAGAACATCGAAACGTGTCTGTAGTAATTCATTATACTCCCAAGATAAAGCCTTTTGAAATTAACTGCAATGATTGGAAAAAACTAATAAATAGCTCATATGTGCTAACAAGTATTTCTCACAAAAAAATTAAGAACTAAAGTAAACAAAATGTATCAGAAACGACTTTGTTTCTTTTTATTTAAGAGTATCTCCTACCTGAGTGCAAGCCACTCCTGAAACACCAGTGACTTCTGAGAGTAGCATTTCCAAATTCTTTACAATTTGATCGTACATCTTACCCATGGTACCTTTGAGTATGTCTGAAATCCTGCTTCTGGAGTTGGTAACAGAGCTTGTCTCTAACCCAGAAATACAACTCTTGAATGAAAGGAGTCAAGCATACACTGTATGAAAGTTCTACCTAGCATCTACCAGCCTTAGTTCTCAGCATAATTACAATAATCATAATAAAATGTGGAGCTGGGGCAGGCAGCGGGCAAAAATTTCAAGCTATGGTGAGTCCAAGGTGAGGATGCTGACCCTTCAGTGCAAGCGCTGTCCTTCAGTCCTTTCAAACCCCAGCGCACATAGTGAACTGAGGTTAGTCTTTAATCACCAATATAAAACCCTAGAGACAAGCTTCCTTGCTCCTCTTCTCTGTGTACCATCTCCTCTTATGCGAAATGGAAAGTCTTCATCCCTTCTTACCCAATCTCCTGGATGCCATAAAAATGTGGAAGAAAACAGTCCCCTTGACATTTCCTCTCTTCTGGCCTCTTTTTGAAATTCTTTCTTACATTAAAATTTCAAGTTCTGTTTCTGCTGTTTCTTACTGCTTCCCTAATCAGATAGATCAAATTGATACAATTCTTCAAAAACTTAACTGCTCCAAATCTTTTAAATACTAGGAATTAAGTCATTGGTGGGTTTGAAATATTGCAGGCAATAAAGACCTAATGCTGAACCTCTAGATTCAGAAATAAGATTGGCATTTTTTAATGCAGTGGCTTTTTAATAAGCAAAAGGACAGCTTGGTCTTCAGGAGCTGAAATTCTAGTAAGAGGTTTCAATACAGATTTCAAATAACTGCAGAAGAAAAATAGTACAATAATAAGACACTCTGACAAACATCTTACTTTAAAAGTTGCAGATAACATAGGTATAAATGATTGAAAACTGACTGCCTCTTGAAAGAGACCATTTTGCAATTTAAAAAAAGGTCAACCGAGATATAAACTCAGTAAGGTGGCATTTTAGGAACAAAGCAGCTCCTACTGCATAAACAGAACTTCAAAAGTAAAAAAAAAATTAAAATTATAAAAATTCAAATCACTGTAGCTCTCAGACAGACTTCTCAATTCTCCAATTTTAAAGGAAACATACTAGCTCTCACACTTTGTTCTTATCTATAGCAGTTATCGATAGTTTCTCAGCTTCACACAGTTTTGGCACATATTTTCAGCTTCACTACATTCTTAAAAGACCCTTTAAGGATAAAGGAAAGGGGGTAGTCTTTCACATTTGAAGCTTGGATGGAATGATTTCATTAATCTCATCTCTCCTGACATTCATTTTTAGTTTTGCTTTGCAGGTTGCAAAGTGAGAGTTCTGCAATACTTTGAAAATCACGTTAAACATCCTGAGATGAAGTGACAGATCGTGCCCCTTCTGCCATTCACAGCTGTGACTACTGGATTTAGTTATTTTCTTCTTGATCTTTTTCCTCCAAGACTTCAGTAACGCTACATGGGCAAACCTAACTAGGAAAGGCTCAGGGCAGGATTGCCAACTTCAAGAATGAGAAGGGAAAAAGAATTAAAATGGCTTTAAAATTGTATTACCCAATTGGCTTTTGGTAGCTTAGTGAATGAGATAACAGCCTGTTTATGAACTGGAGGTGATTCTTCTGCAGAACAGCAGCTTTTTTTGCACGGTCATTTAGCTCATCATACCTAAGTGGACGAGGCAAGAAGCCGCGTCCAAAGTGTGATGGTCCCTTAGGAAGGGTAAACAGAAGTCCTCCCAAACCTGCATGCACAGGTCTAAAGTTTTTTTCATTCCAGTTTCTGTTCTACAAAGGGATATGCAGGTGAGCTCCTCTGAAGCAGAAAAAGGCAGTTAAATTGACAGGATCTTCAATAGCAAGATAATTTCAATTCTACAAGCAGATACTCTTCCTCCCTCCAACTTTAACTTGCATACTCTATCAAGGACTTGCAGACTTTTATATGCAAAAAAGGAAAGTAGATTTTGCAACAAACATCTCAATAAAAAGATTAAGACAGCAGAATGCACGATAACCTGAACAACTGAAGTGACTCAATACCATAATCTAGGAAAGTACACCAGGGAAAAGCTTGATGTGAAAGATGTGGGGACAGGTACACTTGACTTGCTCACAAAAAAATTCGATACGTTTACTGGATTTGCATGTTTCATCGCTTGCCACAAAGGCTGAAAAAGTAGAAACCATTCAAACTGCACACGTAGCAGGCTCACCTTCTTGACAAGTGCAAAGCTACACACAAGAAATTCACCCAGGGATGACTGAAGACTGAGCCTGGCCATGTTACATGACACACAAAACCTACACAACACTGAATATGTCATGGATCAGAATTAGTCTATGGACATTAAGCTGGCCATTGCTGCCTAAGCACAATTAAGTAACACAACAAGTATCCCATACTCCCTTGATTTCTTGCTCACAACAGCTCATTATTACCAAAAAACCCTAAGACTTACTGATCAGAACAAATATTATTCAAGGTCTTTAATCACTAAAAAGACATTTTAAGTCTTCAATATGAAAATATGAATCAACCACCTTCAAAACACTGGTACCTCTTACACTAGCAACATGCAGGTCGTCAGACAACACTCACATGTTTCACCTGGTTAGGGTTCATGAAGCTAAGAATGACTCCACAAAGTCAACGCTATTAGGCAGTCAAAGACTTCCTGATTTAAATCTATCTCAATGCTGTATAAAAAGATTTTAACTGACAAATCAGCCTATCCAAACTATCTTTATACAAGTAATTAATCACAATTCAAATCCCAGTAGCTACTCTTGCTACAAATACATTTGTTTCCCTATGGTAAAGAAACAATTTTGCAAAGCGACTAACTAGAAGTGACTAAATTCTCACTTATATCTTCAATAAATGGAACAATTAAACAAAGTGTAACACTGAACCTTGCTAACTTTAAGTTCTCCTACTGTCCAATTTAAGCAAAGGCAACCTGCTTAACCTCTCTATGTCAGTTTCTCCATCTTTGAGATGGAAAAAATAACTATTTTGAAGAAAAAGATTAAAACCTACACAAGTCAAAAATCACTGAGGGGAAAAAAAGAAAAGATGTTAGAGCAGTATAAAGTGCAGTTCCACTCTGAAAAGTGACTCTTACAAGAGTGGCATCGATTTTCAGACTTTTAATTAAATCAGTATCAAGTTTGTTCATTCACAAGTAACAAAGCCTTCTTTCTCCAAACCATTAGGCTGTAGGTCAGTATAGTAAGCCTAACCGAATTCTTTCACTTGTAGAGTACTGCCAATACTAAAAATCAGGTAGATTATATTGAAATTTATTTATAAATAAATAGTTTGCAGAAGTGTAGTAATTTATTGGTTTCCATAGATAAGTTTCTAAATCCTTCTCAAATCCTCTAAAAATCTTGGTCTAACTTTATCATAGCAGTAAGTCCCATTTTTTGCCTCAAAATGATACCTTTCAGTTTCAGAATGTCATATTATGAAAGAACCCTGTATTATGAAAAAGGTGCAAATTATCAGGTATTCATAATTTAACGTATGTATCTGTGGCAATTTTTAGTACAGCTTAACTCTTGAGTGGGGACTGCAATAATATTTTCATTCTTAAAATTGGCCATAACTCAGAACATTGTTAGCTTGTAGATCACACCACTGTCAACATGGGATTCAGAGTTCATTGTAAGCAGAGAACTTGAATCTGTACTTCTGTGGAATATCGTGGTCTTCAAAAACAAACCCCAAACACACACCACAAAACAGAACAAAACCCAAGTATGAATTCATGATGGCACTGACACCAAAACCCGAAAGTCAAAATAGACCTACATGTTTTTGGGTAAAAGCCAATCTCCTCTTTTTAAAAGGGGCATTTTTAAGGCATCTGTTGAACAAGTCACTGTTCCCTACATGTCAGTTCCTGGTATAACTGCTGGGCTTTACCTATATGCTATTTTTAAATTCCTATTCCCTATTTAGAAAACAGCTTCATCAAGGTGACAAAATCCTATTTTAATTTGACAACTTCCTTATTTCTAGGAGAAGCTGCAAAATGAAAAGTTCCTCAAATATAATTAACCTCATGAAATATTTCATATACTGGGAAAGAAGAAATCAGGATTCCAAAATTTCCACTTAAATGCTGCTTAAATGCCTTAGCAATTTACCAGAAACTCCGATATTAACTCTAAACAAGTGAAAAAAGGAGCACAAAAGGGACCAAACTTAGCTCTTCAAAAAGCAAGTGTCAGTCTTAATATTTATGTCACATTGGGAACTATAAACCACACATGTGCTTCCAGAACTATCAATTTCAGATAGCTAACACTATTGCTGCATATGGTAGAATTGTACTACCTATTTCAGTGGCCTACCATAACAGATCTAAAAAATTAATAAACCAACTAGCAGGATTACTTACAGCTTTGAAAGAAAAGCCATTAAGAGTCCATTTCTTTACAGACTGTATTAAAGACTGTAAAGATCTGGAGGCCAGCAATGCAACCCTTTGTGTTAAACCAATGATAGCTATCCCATCTGCAAATTTCCACAGTGGTATGTCTAGATGTTGATAAAGCTATTTCACACTGCCAAGGAAGGGAAGAATGACAGGCAAATATTCCCTACAGTTGCTCCCTTCTGTATGCAAACTCCAGAAAACTATGCAAGCCTCCACGCTGCAAGGAAGCAGTATAACCTCCTCTCAGCTGCTAGGTTATGGCATCACTAATGAGACTGTTGCCTGTTTACTTACTTTCCAAATACTTTAAAAAACGGGTAAGATTTCAGACAGAGCATAGCTGTGTCATGTTACAATCTTCTCATCCATTTTTTTCTGGAGAGACTATTATCCAGAGCTACTCCAAGAGTTTAGTTTCTAATTAAGACTAGCAGATCTGGTGAGGTTACTCTTCCCACTGACTCTCAGAAGATACTCACCAAGATATACCAAAAAGTGCAGCGAAATCTCTGTTGGGAATTGTGCACACAATTTACACTTGGCACAATGCACACCCTATACTCTAACTGCTTGAGATGCAACTTCACATTCCTTAACAGCTTCCCACTGTCTAGAACTTTTGTGCCAAGGAAAAACCTTTACAGAGACTTCCCAGGATATTGTAGCAAAATAACTTTTGAGGGTAACAGCAAGGTCATGTTGTTTTGTAAGGTTATTCGTTACAGATAGACTTGATCATAGAAAGGTGCCAAAAAATAATGGATAACCTATTAGGTGCACTGTTCTGAATCTAAACAGTAAAATGTGCTAAGCAACATGGAAGTGGAGAGGAGTGCTTATTTTCTTCCTCTTATGCTCATGTTTAAAATTTACAATATCCTACCAAATTTAATTGTCACTTAACAGCTGAAGTGTTTCTTTTCCTCAAAAGCCTTCATGAAAAACTGTCAAAGGTTTTGAGACCATAAAAGTCATAAATGTGTCTTCTACTTTTATTAACTTCTGGAAAGAAAACTGGCTGTTCCTACTGCATGATCATATAGATTTCAAATTATATGCAAAAATCGAAGTAAGTATTTTTTATACCAAAGCTGACTCACAGTATGTCTTCCTTTTCTTAAGCACAAATATATCCACCAGGTTTGAAAGGCTCTAGTGAATTTTAATTAGATCACATTTCTTAGTCACTGATCCCGTATTTCCTATATTCACTTGATACATAGATGACAGTGTTGCCAAGTTACTGTTTGATATCGATTTCAGAGGAGAACTGCACTTATAAGTAATAGTACTAAACAGCAGAATGCTTCAGAAATATACACAATTATCTACAATTATATACATTATATGTATATATAAAATATACACCTTTCCTTTACAAACAACAAAAGATTTACACTACTTAAGCAGATCAAGTTTAACAGTCATATTTATCTGAGGGAAATCAAGCACTTCAGTATCAGTCTCATTCTGAAGAGTGCAGCCCGAGACTATTAATTATTTCTTTGAACTGAAAGTCTGTAAATTTCTATTTAAGAAAAAGAATAAATATTTTAAGGATTTATACAAATGGTTTGCTAACCTCGTACTGTCAGCTTGCTATATAACTGTGAGTTCATCTCCTTGTCTCTCTTGTAGCGTCGAAATTCATCAACGGCTTCCCGTACCACCGTGACCGTCAAAACAAATCCCTGTTAAAGATATAATGATGCAATTCAGAATTCTCAAAGTGCTAGAATAGAAATACACAAGTAGGAACATTTTATAGAGTAAGAACATGTGTTTAGAATATTTACTTTTTTCTCATTTGGATTTTAGTGTTTTCTTCAATCTGTTAAAATAGTATCTTGGTTTAGTCAAAAAAAAAAAAAGGGAGAAAATCATGTGTTATACAAAACCAATTAGAGTAACTACATCTCCAAATACAGGCGATTTAGATATAGTTTGAAATGTAAAAAATTAAAATGCTTTGGATGAGCTAAAGACAGTCTTTATAGTTCAATAAGCGTATTTCTCTGCCTTCCACAATTTTAGGGCTTTACCAAAAACATTTAAGAAGTCTCCCATTCTAGTGTTGAGTTCACTGCCTTTTTCCTAACAGACAGAAATGAAAAGGTAAATGGATGGTTAGTTTAATTAACTTTCCCATCTTAAATGCAGTCATTTACCGATACATCACAAACACTGACAAAGAAAAAGGTTTGGTTTTTTTTCCAAAAAACTAAGTATCTAAATGCTTTGGCTGCTACTTTCACAGGACAGTGTCGCCACAGCTCCTGCTGGAGGTGCAGTGTGCTCCCAGCCACGGTGCTGGTCTCTGGCCACAGAAGACGGTAAGCTAAAAAATACAGAACAGTTCAGGGATAAGCATGTAAGCGTTTGCTCTCTCCCTTTCTAAACCTCCTCAGATACAGCCTTCTGGCTTCTTCAACTCAAGTTGTCTGCACATCAGTGAAAGGGGAGTAAAATTTTTAACAGTAAAGGGATCTTATTAGATTAAGAAAGACTGCTAAAAAATTCAAATATTCACAAATCCTCCAACAGACAAGGTTCCATCTAGCTTTAGACACCCACCAATACTTTCCTTCTATAGAAGAAAATTGATACTTTTTTGGACTTTTCTTGCTGAAGTCTGACAGTTTGCCAGCACCCCCCTAACCTCCCAGCAGTGAGAAAGGAGTGAATGTGTAGTTTTCCTAAAGGAGTCTTGACGAAAATTCTCCTTTTCAACAGCAAGGGCTGTTTTGCTGTTCCAGCCCAAAATTCCAAGGCTTACTTTGCTGCAACCTTAAACACTTCTCATTTGTTCAGGTTTACATTTGCTACAACAATTATAGTAGAACTACAAAGAACAAAAAGTGCCTTTGCAGAATGGATTCCTTCCCGCTCCCAGGGCACAACTGAATGAGCACCAGAGTTTTCCCCTTTTCTGGCAGCAGCATTTTCATAAGCTTTGGCAGTATAGATATTTTAGCAGCATAAAAAAGGCACTCTTGAAGCACCTTCAAATATATTTTCCATTTGCACATATCTCATTAACTAGATGGTAATCAAAGCACAGCACACAAAGTGTTAATTGCAAAAATTTACCCTAGCAGTCACTGTATCTTGCTGGGGAGCTCTGTACAGCTGACCGTGACTATAAGGAATGATTTAAGAAACCCATTTCCCTTTTTCCTCATTTGCTCAAAGGAACTTAATACTCTTCCAAGGGGGAGCTGAAATTGTGAAGCCAATCTTATAAAAAGAAAAACCACCTGTCATCTTTCTTTAACTGTAAGCAGTTAAATATCTTTAGCATACTGCTTACAATCAAACTTGTATGCTTTACATCCTCTGCATGTTGGACTTGAAATGAGAAGGCTGTTCCCTACTGTGTGAAAGAAAACAAACCAGGAAAATAGTCTTGTATGAAGAACTCCAGTGCTTGATTTAAGTGCATAATATCTGTTGTAAAAACTGCTTAAGTAAAAAATAACAAAGAGCCCAAAAACACACACAAAAAGCCCAAAAATACACAAAAAGCCCAAAAACAAAAAGCCCCCACATACCATCAAGAAACCCCAAAAACCTGGTTTTAAGTATTAAGCTGTTCCTTTAAAATCTTGTGAGAAAATAGAAGACAAGTCATAGCTACTCCTCTGATTATTACTGAAAATTTATCAGCAGTTACGTTCTCTTAAAAGAAATCAAACTTAACTGTTACGCAGCAAAGACGGCCCAATGGGTTTGACTTAAATGTTTTATATTTTCAGCACACATACTGAGCCTTACTCAACACCCATTTAATCTCTTCTACCTGGAGGCTGTCAATCATTACTAGAAAGGCTATTCAAGCAGAAACATGCGAGTTTAGCAGAAAAGGGTACCACTAGCACTAACTGAGATGATGTATTTTCAAGCTGTATGTGAAGCATCACTCAAAATATCCTTGAGTAAGACACACACTACAGACAACAGATTACCAGCATGTGCAAAATAGGGTGTTTTCCCTCTTCTGTGGGCAGGGCTGAGATGGGGTAACATTCTAGGGGATTCTTTCCCTTACCACCCCACTAACATGTAAAGCTGTACACAGCACTTCACTGTAAAGAGACCAACTTCCAGACAAGGCTGACTTCTGTCTTTTCTTCCTGGGTCAGTGACAAAGAACTTTGTAAATATCCATTTCAAATCCCACTGTTGAACAAGCTTTTTGACTTGGAAGTGGGTTTTGTCACAGCAGAAGCCAAAAGTTGTCTGGAAATAGCGGTGTGAAGAAACCTCCAGGCCAGTCTCTCCCTTCATCAATACTTAAAAGGACACATGTTGCAACAATTAAAACAATGAAATCAATCCAGAATATTTACTCTATTGACTTGTTAAGAACGACCTTTACTCAAGCAGTCAGCACGTCACTGTTCCTCTTGAGTACCACTGAGAATAAATGCTACTGAAAAAAAAAACCAACAAAACATTTTTTCCCCCTAAATTTAGAAAATAAAGCATTTGTTCCTCCTGCCTTGCTTTTAAACCTGGGGCGGAGGGTCCAGGAGGAAGATGAAAGACAAGGTAATGATCTGGTTACAAACAAGAAAAGCATTCCAAATCATGGGAATATAGCTGGCAGACTACCAAAGGGGCCTCCTCTGAAGAGAACACAATTTTCAAACCTTAGGAAACCTGAGTCAGAAGCAACTGGTTTGAACAGTTTCCCAAGAAAATACTGCAGAGGGCTCAATAATAAAGAGACATATTGAAAGGGAGCCAGTGCAAGTGGCAGGGCGATCAATTTAGAAAAGCATGGTTAATGAATAACTTATTTTCAAGATGCATTTCCCTCCTGCTTTATCCATGGTTTAAACTATTTTATCTCAATTTTTGTGAAAAGGACACTATCAAAACCAATACAGAAGGAATGAAAAAATTTACGCTTTCAATTCTGACCTTGCCTGAAAATATAAAATAGTGAGTAAATAACAATAAACTGAAGGAAATTTAACACCCAAGTTGCCTATGTTACCAAATAAGGTTTTCTACTAGCTGAAGGTATTTTTTTTTCCTTTTTTAAACATCTTAAAGCGCCCGGCAGCCAGAAAGGAGCACTACTCGCTCGGAGCAGCTGGTTAACGAAGCGCCCTCCAGCCTGCGGCGCTGTCCATACTGCGGGAAGCATCCTACCTGTTACACGCTTCGGTCATTGTAGTTCACCAGACACATATTTACAAAATGTATGTATACACGAACTTTGATCTGAAGTTAAAAAACCCCGAACTTCTAGTTAATAGTATTTTTCTGTTTACCAGAGGAGCCCAGTACGTGTACAGGTAGCCTATTTTCAATGCTGGTACAAACTGTGAGCAGGACACGATGAGAAAATAGAGATTCAAGAAAAACTTGAACTGTTCATATAAAACCTAAAATGAAAAACACAAAATAGATAAATGCCTTACAATTTGTACCCATAATGTACACAAAATTCACTTCATGATAGTAGATATAAAACTTATTTGGCATATTATATATGGTACTATTATAGTACTATTTAGCACAATATGCTATAAAACATCACAACCTACTACATGCACTATATTTTAATATTATACTGCTATTTTTGTTGAGAAAAATCCTTTGATGTTAATGCCTCTTTTCACTCTGAAAAAGCAATTTGCTAGACACTTGATATTTTGAAACCTGGACAATGCATACTCATCAATCTTTCCAAATATTAAATATGTATCAAAATCACCACGCAAAGATTTGAAGTTTTAACAGTAAATGGAATTCAGATGTTTGTAGAAGCATCCCGCTTTTATCCACAGTAGTTAGCTTTATGTTTGTGAATGAGAAGGTTTTGAAAATGTTCTTTTTTATATAGCATCAATTAAAAAGCAAAATAAGTTTGTATCTGAACTTTCATTGCTTACATTGTTTTCATTTTTAATTGCTGAAGCTCTTCTTCCTAAAAATATAGCATTAAATCTTCATTTTTCCTTCAGCAGCAATACTTAAATTCCATGTTACCTGTCTCACAGTGTCTTTTTGTCTTAAAAATGTTCATCTCCTGGTCTTCAATAATAATTTTTAAAAACCCCAAACATTAGCATCAAACAAACAGAAGCCATTTACAGAAACATTATCCTAGTCTGCGTCATTCGAACTTCTACAGAGGAACGAGCCAAGCAGCCCAGGCACTGCTGCCCTGTGGCGCCGCACGGGTACCCCCACACCCCAGCCCTGCCTGCAGCACACCCAGCAAGCCGGGCACACCATCACTGCGGTACTGCTGCTGGCTGCCTCCCTCCGCACGCTCCCTCCTGCAGGGCTGGGACCTCTACAGCTCAGCTGTGTCCTTTCTTAAGTCCTTTGGTTCTCAAAGGGACAAGGGCTACCACCAAGTCAGACATACTCCTTCAAACGTACCATTCCCCACTCTTCTTAAAAAATTAGTGAAGCTACTCAGTAGTCAAAAATAAATGTTAAGGAAAATAAAGCTCTACAGAAAAGATCCAGGGAGTAAGGTGGTGACACAGCTCTCTATCCAAATGGTTATGGTGTGGAAATCTCAGAATCAGGCAGTATTCTTCAGTCTCCATAGTAGGACAAGCCTTTTACAAAAGCAATCACAGTTTAAGTTTCAGAAAGTTTAAGCTACGAAAAATTTATAATAGAATAACATGAGCTTTTGAAGAATGCTCAGCGTTAGGTTTCTCAAAAAATTATTTTGCAATACATTTTGGTACGTATGTTTATTAATAAATCAAATGTTTTGTCTAAAGTCCAAGGTAACTGTCCAAGTCTTAAGCAAAGACACAGAAACTGTCTCACAGAACACGTCCCATATTCCACAGGAATGACAGATGCAGAGATTTGTTTGGTAATTAAAAGCACTGCTTCAGCAACACACATGTTCTCAACATTGCTTTAGTTATTATTACAATGGTAAGAACATTATTAATTTTTATACAATTTTCAGTCTTCAAAGATGTTTCTTTTGTAGGCCAGGACAGCATGGCAGATCCAGCAGGAGGATCAGAAATGGCTGCTGAACTTGGAACATTTGAGACTTGAGAAAATGGATAATCTATTGTTTCAAAGCTAAAAGATTCAAAATAGATCAAAAAGCCACGTTTAAAGAACGCCTCCATCTTTTAGTCTGACAATTCAGTTAATATTACAATGAGTACTACATGAAAACTATAGTTATTGGACAGATATTTACTGCTCTTATCAGTCCAACATTATTACTCAATTATGTAAAAAACTATGCCCTAGCAAAAAATACTGAGGGAAGTTTGTGTGTCTTTCTGGCAGGCACAACACAGTAACAGTACCTCAGCATCGCCACTTTCTTGCTAGAGTGCTACATTACTGTTCCCCTGAAAGCTACCTGAACAGCCTCAAATCAGAAGATTTTTTCAAAAGCATGGAATTCTACTCTGCTGTTTACCAACAAAACCATAAAGCCAAAAAAGTCAAATTTGAAGTTGCAGGGGAAGTCAGAGCATTCTACCAAAATTAAATTAATTCAGCTTGAACCTGTACCTTATGTCAATACTGATCAAGTTCATATATTCATGTCCAGCAGTATGTTAAACTGTTTACAAATACTTGATACACCGGTCAAATAAAAGTCCCCAGAGCACTTCGGGAGGTACAGATCTGCAAAAGCACCCATCTTGCAGAAGGTGTGGGAGTTAAAAAGCACCTTCCTACAAGTCTTCTGAATGCTGGCAGACCACTGACAGTTCATTGGGCACAAAGCTAAACACTTCAGTCTAGTTAAGCAAATTGAAAAGTCTCCAGTTACATAAAACTGATTAAAAAAATAAAAAATTCAGGAGAGGTACCTTAAAAACCTGCTCATCACATAAGGTACTCTTTAGGGAAATTTTAACAAAATTCCTAAGCAGCTGTACGAAACAGTAAACAGAAATTGAGCAAACTGGTGTAAAGGTAGAAACAGTACTTTATATAAATCTTAAGACATTAGATTATATTTTTGAAATGTTACAGCTCTTTTAGCCAGTAAGTAAAATTCTGTTAATCTAAACATTATTTAAAAGCTTGTATTTTGATATGAAATCATTGAATATTACTCATTGCCAGCTGCAATGTTAAAAAAAAAGATACAGCCCTAAACAGAAGACAAAACTTCATATGATTAATATTTCAACCAGGATAAGTCATTGGAGTCAATATTTATGACTTAGTTACATTTATGGGTTTGGAACCAATACAGTTATGTTCCCTACAAATTACTTCTAGTGGAACAGCATAAAACACAGATAGCTACACAGTATTTCTAATCAGGGAAAAGTGCTAATTTATGTATAAAATTAAGACTTAGAAACATTTTGGTTTTTATTTTCACTACCGGGCTTTATGTTTAGGATCTGACTTCATTTTGAAGTTAGTGCTGACTTTCAAAATACTACCATCAACATAAAAATCTGATTCTACCTATACTGTAAAAACCCGAGATTTTCAAATGATCAAAAAAGAACATTCTCTCTCAACAGGTTATTCCAAGCTATGGCTGATCCCTATAGGAAACATGAATCTAGTTTAGGATTTGTAATCTACACTGCAGATTTCTAGTCACAATAATCAATGGCTTAGTATATGCTTAATGAATTTTGTGACCTTTAGGAAAGCATATGTGGTTTAACCAATTTCAGTGTATTTAATAATTTAAGCTTCAGAAGCAAACATTTACTTCGTTCAATAGTGATGAGAATATTTTATCCACCTGTGATAAGTGACATTTTATTTCTTTGACAGGAGATCAGTCTTAATTACAAAGCCATTAATTTTTTTTTTGTTTTATTGAAGAAATGTATTAGAAAGCACCTGCCAGTCATTGGACCAAAGAGGCCAGAAGAACAGAATCAATACTCTGATAAACCAGCATGATCGCTTAAATAAAAAATTTAAGACAAAGAACGTCTGTATTCAAATGTAGCAGCCCTTGGTTTTGCAACAGGACAGAGAAAAAGTGACCAAAAAACCTGCTACTCCGTAGCAAAAGTATTGTCTGAAACTGCATTCAAAAATCAAAAAGATATCACTGTTTTTAAAACAGCAATATGAAATACAACTCTGAAACATACTAGCTTACTTAACTACTACTCGTCATATAAATTTAAGAGACATGTTGGTTTTGTCCATCAGGAAGCTGCCTGTTTCAGAACACGTTTATTATGCTTTCAGTGGCAGGGAGTATGAGGAAACATCTATGGGGGTACATTGCGATTTTCAACTATTTATTTCTCCAATGAACTCAGTGCTTTTTAGCGTTTTCACATCTGTGTAGAATTGCTTCTGTTTTTAAAAGAGGATTACAAATCTCTAATGATGAATAGAGAAGTGCAAGGAAACCCATTTCAAATTTGTAAAGCTTCACATAATTTCAACCACTCTTTAGGGAAAAAAAAAAAAAAAAATCAACCTTGCTCTCAACTGTCAATTTCAATTGAAGACAGAAATAAACGTAAAAAGAAGAATCTGGGCAAATAAAACTATCTTTTTCCAGAATCATCAAAGAACACTACAGAACATATGATCAGCCCAACACCAAGAAACAGTTAGTAGCCTTACCCCAGGTATAAAGGTAAATACGTTGTATTTTTGATTTTTTATGGCATTTTTGGGGTATTTTTCTTCGCACTTTTCAGGACACCCAAGCCACACTGTGCGAGCCTTCAGCTCTTTCTTTCTTCGGCAAATGTTTATGAGCCAATCAGAACAACTGAAAAGAAAAACAATTGTTTACTTCAAACCTAAAAATTTACTATATGCAATTAGTATTGCCAAACCTGGAACCCTGAAGGCAAATACCCAAGGAAACCAGGCTTAAACATTTTTGCCACATCTACATAAGCAAGCATAATGTTGACTTGTAATATTTAGGGCAATTACACAGTACTCAACTCATTCAGACATACATATATATAAACACTTGCACATTCTTTAAAGGAAATCCTAATGCAATTGTGGTGAGTTTCACTACGCCTTGCCCTAACAGGTTCAAAAGATTCTAGTTAATACCTGCATCAGCAGCAATGAAATTCCCCCACCACTGAATAATTAACTCATCCATCATACCTTACAGTCCTTTGGCTACACTCTATCCTGTATTACGGATACTCAAGTTATGCTAATGACTGAAGAGGAAATAAGGCTTCTGTTAGATGAAGTTTGAAAACTTTCCACAGCTTTGTATACAATTGTCAGAAAATTTGTAAATCTTAGTTTCCTCCATAAGGCTGCCTATAGCAGACCAAAAGGGAAGCATACTTAATATCACGCTGCCAAATCTTTTCAAACAAACAAAAAAAAAAAGCAAACTGTAAATGTGTATTGCATAACAACCTGCAACGATAAACTTCAGTTCACAAGAGAAAGGAAGAGCACCCTTGCTAAACATCCTCCAAATCTACCAAAGAGGGTTTAAACTCTGAGCAAGGAGACAGAGGAAGAGCTCCCAGCCACCTTTTAACAATGGCAGTTTGGGCAAGGACACAGGAACAATGGGATGAGCAGGAGGAACAAAAGGCTGGCAAACAGAAAGATGCTACTGAGGCTCAGCAGACTATTTACTGACAACAAGTAAACAAGAAACAAACAAGCATGTGACTCAACTCATCTAACAATATAGTCAACCTGAGACTTGCTAGGACTATCCACAGGGTCAGCATATGGTACACTGATGAGTACAGATGGTTTGGAAAGAACTCGTAGTATGGAAAGAAAAGCAGGTTTGCCATACACTGTATATAATTGCTTTACAATCCCATACATTAAAGGAGAATTTCTCCGCAATTTTTTAATACTGTGAGGAGGTGCTTGAATCATGGTGGGAGTACGTTTTAGGCAACTGAGTCAGAAAGACTGAGCAGACATACCTTCCATGGGCACCTACTGCAGCTGAAGCACAGATCTGGCTTGGCACAGTGGGTTTCACCTGCATCAGCAGGTGAAGTTGAAGGTGTAGCGCCACATGTTTTCTAGTGAGGTTTTTGAACATATTGACAATATTTTTGATGCAGAAAAAAAAGTAACCATTAGGAAGCTTTTATAAACTATTCAAACCACCAGAAAGGATTTTTCTGAGATCGGGGGGGGGGTGTGCGTGGAATTACAACCCAGTCACTTCAGCACTGTTTCCTGGATGAATTCTGCAGAGACAACCTGTTTGTATGCACCCAAAAGAAAACAGAAACATCATAACCAACACTGACCTGTCAAGAGCAACCTCTAAAACTGAACTAATTTCCCTCTGAGAAGAACCAGATGCAGTACTGCTTCAGCGGACATGTCCTCTGTTGATTTCTGGGGCTTGCAGCACCCTGATGTAGTGAAGAATGTCGCTGTCCATGGCCAGGAAGGCTGGACGAGATGATCTTTAAAGGTCCCTTAACACAAATGATTCCATGATTCTATGTCTCTAATAAAACCTAGCTCTGAAGATCTTTCTCATAAGGAAAGGAACATAGTCTTGGAACTGACACAGTTGGGAAAACCATAATTGCGGTGTAGCTTGTTATAAAACCGAAATAATTTCAATGTAGTTCTGCAAAGTTTTATCTAGAACTTACTGGGCAACTGACTAGTATATATTTCATTTTTCAGACAACAAAAAGCTAGAAGAAACAGGAGTACATGCAAAGAGGAGATGAGAATTCAAAGCTGTCCTGACAGGTTCAAAAAACTACCTGGAAGAGACAATGCAGTTGAACAGGCAGAAGTGCAACATCGTACATTTACAAAGAAATAACCAGCTACGCAAACACAGGATTGGAAAAAGGGTAGTAGATAGCAGCTCAGAAGAGGACTCAGTTACTCTGTTACAAAAAAAGCATGTATCTGGTCAGCGTGGACAGGCATGCTCCTAGCAAGTCAGGAACTTGCTACTTTTCCCTCAATCCAGCGCTAGCAAGATCTCAGTTGGCTTACAATACCATTTTGAATACCAGATTTCAACAAACCAGCCTATTGAGAAAATGAAGTCCACACACAGGAGCAACAAAACAATTACAGGTCTAGAAGGCAGGGCAGGCTGGTCTGCTAGATACAGCGAAAGAAAGAGCTTTTCACAGAAGGCTGAGTGTGGACCTGGTATGGTTTCAAGCATGTAAGAAAGAGCTGCAAAGAGGAAAGGGACAATTACTCTCTACGTCCAACTTGATTAAGTAATGATGGAGTTGAACTGTGGCAAATAAATAAGGGGGAGACAGACATGGAATAAATGCTTCTGACAACTAGTGTGGAAAGAAACACTGAGGAAGGCTGGAATTGCTACCACCACAGCTCTCTGAGATTTGGTGAGATCAGCCATAAGTGATAGGTGTCATTCATCCTGTTCAGGCAAGGAATCAACTGGACAACTTCGTAAGGTCCTTTCCTGTTGTTTTTCCACAGTTTGATAATCATGGTACACACAAATATGCAAGGAAGGGAGGCTGACAGCTCACACCATCACCATCCCGCTTCAAATGTTCTTGCTTGTAGCCTACATTATCCCAGGCCTATTACAAACTAAGTTCACCCAAGAACAAATGGAATTCAAAGCTGCAGACTTTTTTAAGAAAACCAGAAGTTACGCAATAGTAAAATCATTCAAATCAACATTCACTTTGTTATGGAAATCCCACTACACCAGTACTCACAAGCTGACATTTAAAATACTTCAATTTTAAAGGCTGGATTCTTAAGATTTCCTCCCTGAAGTTTTCACTACAGGATGGACATCCATTTGGGCTTGATCCTATGTAAACATGCATTTTATTTTTGTTACAAATATAAACCCATTCAGCAGCTTTTCCCCTATCACTTTTAAATAGCGGCAAAGCATTATTCTATCTTAAAAGTTCTAACACTGTTACTCCAACGTTCAAAATTCAGCCCTGTTATTTAGTAACATACAAGTCAGAAAAATCACATTACCTTGATAATTACTTAAATTCGTTTTTAAATATGAACAGCAGTCTTTCTACGTCATGGTTCCAAGATCAGTTTAATGGCTGTGACCCTCTGCTGCTGCCACTGCAACGGCTAGTAGCACACTCCTCCCGTAACGGAGGTGCAGATTCTCGCCCCTTCCCTTTTGCTGAACACAACTACTGATGCAACTGCACAGGTAAACTGTGAACTGATCTAGCTGTAAACTAACACAGAATAAAACGGGGGGCTGTTTGCAGTTAGATCCACCCCTGATGTTAACTACATATATCTATATATAAAAAATCTATGAAACTGTAAAACAGTTGAAATAATGTGGGCTACACGCTTGCAGGAAAAGGTGGAATGACTCCACTCAGTGCCAGCTTGGATTTATACTTAATAAAGCTGCTCATGGAATTCAAGCTTTGAAAGTATTGGTTTCCAGGGCAGGGGTGTGGCGAGGAGAACACAAATGTTAGAGACAGCTTAGCTCTATATAAGAAGCATCAAGACAGATCAGTAGCAAAAAACTTCCAAAAAAAATTTTTTCCAGGGAAAGTAAACAAGCATGACAGCTTCTATCCACAAGCTCACAGACAGAAACTTCCTGACAGCCTTTGAAATCTTGCATTGCTTAAATCAGTTTTTGAATTTAAGCTGTAAACAGACTGAACATTTGACTAGGCAGAGTCTCTTTTCTAGAATAATTTCCACAAAATGTGAGGACTTTTCTATTGCTAAAATTAAGCAATTGCTTCCCCTTCTTGAAACAACTTTTTCCATTACAGATCAACAGAGAGGCTGAAAGAGATGCCATAATGACCATTAGTTCAGCAAATGCCAAAAAGGTACAGACACAAGAACGTCTAACTGGGAAACAAGTGTGGTACCTTTGATAAAAGTGGTTCAACTGACACAGAGCCAAGAACACTCAAGTTCACAGACACAAGAAAATCTCCGACGACTGAAATATTACAGGTTGTGCCCAAATTAGTATCATAATGGTTCAGATGAGTTTTACTACCTTAAAAGTAAAAATCAGTTGGATTCGGCCATTTACAGCATCATCTCAGCAGTAATCACTGCTATATCACAGAAGAATAAGAGGTGGGCATGCTGCCCTCAGAAATCCTAACCATTTTACATTAATTCAGATTTTTAAGAACAACGAAGTCTACCCAGTATTTTTGAAGCTCGTATTGTCATTTTTGAAGCTCATATTGTCAACACGCAACACATACTTAATCTGTTCTCAAATTAAAATTCCCCAATACAGAAACTCTTTTTGTGCAAGGGTATGGACCCTTTCATAGGTTTTCTGTACCCACTAAACCTGTGTGAAACAAACGTCAGGATATAAATCAGAATAGTGTTCTCCAAGCTTCAAATATCCTAAAAACAATGTAAGATGTAGTATGATCAAGACACACTTTAGATTTGCCTGAAATCCTTAATGTAAATCTTATGCTGTAGATTCAGTGATTAAAAAAAATAATCACATTATTGTTTATTGATTTAAGAATTTATTTACAATTTCCTTGACTAGAAAATTCTACATGTGCAAAGAAAGCTTTTTTGTTAAGCTAGCCGTGAGCCATGTTGCCTGTATCAATACAGCAGGTTGTGTATATAAAGAAATGAACTAATTGATAAAAAAAACTTTAAGGTATATCTATTAAATGGCTTTTCACCAACCTTCTTCCTAATGTACTTTTTCATTTGAAGGAACAATAAACAGAATCTTCATCTTAGTAACTGATGACATATTTTAAAAAAAGCTACAACAAACTGCAGTAATTGTTAAATAAGAACCCTTAACTTTTTCATAAATACAGCGTATCTCTCCAAGTCAAAAGCTAAAGTAAAAGTCTCAACTGACTCCGCAGCTCTGATAATAAAGGCGCTTTTTTATTTTCTCTTTTCATTATTTTTATCCTACAAGCTTAACTGCCAGTATCTTTCACAAAACAGCATTTTCATCAGAATGGAAAGATAATATAAAAGCTCTATATTGTCCGCAAAGGTCAGCTTTTCCTTATTAGGTTTTAAGTAGCAGAAACTAGTTCTGCAAAGAAAACATACTGTAATTATTGTACTCAACAGGTAGCTTCAGTAATCAGGCCAAAAGCAACACAGTGGTCATGTCATTCTTAAAAGATCAGCATTTTCCCATGCTTCTGCATAACAAATGCGTTGCAGATTAATTGAAAGCGTACAGGCCATCTTAGAGCCCAAATTAATCCGAGCATTTGATATCCCCTTCACTTCATATGGAAATGCCATTCAATGGCACCATTTTCATAGGGACAAAGTGTTTTTTGATAACAAGTGGAATGTAAATCTCATGAGAAAGAAATCAATCCAGCCCAAAGAACTCCAGAGTATTGATCTGTGTGCATTATAATTTCACAAGCTTGAAGAGAATTTGTAAGTTAAAGGGGAAATGATTACAGCCACAAAACAGCTGCTATATCACAAAGTTTTCTTTTAACTGTGCTATGAAAGCAAGAAATAAGCAGTTTCTGAAGTTAAAAGTTATAATGGTTGAATTAAGTCTTCCACTTATCAAAATCAAAGACAACATTTGATTTAATCATGATTTTTTTCTTGCAAATGTAAAAACTGTTTAAAGAGCTGCAGATTTGCAAATAAAGTTCATGCCATTCAGTTCCGATCAACAGTCTATTGTCTAAAGAGAAGTTAAAAGCTGAATAAAGGACTTCTACAAAATCAATTTTAATGTGGAGTAAATTTTGTCAAACCTTCCATACTTGCTCAGGCCAAAAGAGTGAAACTTTTTCAATTAAACAGTAACAGTTTGAGATGTAAGTATAAAATTCTAAAGCTGCAAAATAAGAGACAGAAAACTTCCTCTCACAAAAATGAGATTAATCCGAACAATGCAAGACAGGCCAAAAAAACCCTAGTGGGGGGTGGGGTGGGGGGGGTGTTTGTTTGCAACAAGTGATTTTTTGAACACAAACACAAGACTTTCACTGAGACCCCAAAAGAAATCAGGGGCCCCCTGAGCTCGGCTCCAGCCAGATGCCTAGTCTTTTCTTGTGTTCATTTTTCTGTCACAGCTTTGAAAATATTACAAATTAGTTTAAAGCACAAAAGGACATTCTGGACATGGAAGTTGAGATTTCAGCCTCACCCAGTCTCAGGCATGAGATACTGATTTCCATAAATCAGGGTGAAATTTTAAATTCTTTTCAACTGAACAGGTTTTGGACTGCCATGCTGTATTTAATTTCACCTTACATGTAAAAGAATGCTGTTTGCCTTCTAGAAATAGGTTTCAGTTGTTTGTAGAACATGTATAATTAACCATCAACACACATGAAAGCCGTTTTCTCACATGTTCCTCTCCATTCAAGTGTGAAGGCATCAACATCCAATTCTATCCTAAACTGATACTTTACACCACAAAAAGCCAGTATAATTCATTCTAGTATGCAGTGCAAGTAATAACTGCACATATGAGAACACAGTAGCCTCCAGGTCTCCGTTACCGTCTTCAGTGTGACCCTATGCAACTTTAATGAACCGCGAATAGGCATTTCAATACCCCTAGGACTCTGTGGGCCTCAGCAAAAATTCATAAAGTTTGATTTCAATGAGAAACCATCAAAAATAATATCTTCACACTGACTGCACAACCCTGACTTTTATCCACAGAGTCCCAGTGGTGCTCTCAGCGCAGCAGAAGGCTCTCCATCACCACCACAGGTGTTTACGCACCCGCGCAGAATTGCTCACCCAAGCTGAGGGGTTTATCTAGTAGATAAGGTATCATGGGATTCACCTTCCTTTCAGCTAATTTTCCCTAGCTCATCCAAGCAGATATCTGCACCTTTCTCGTGGGAGTATCCTCTGCCTGCCAATATCACACTGAAATTTCAAGCTTCTGCTAGGATCTGGTGGTCTTTTTTTTTTTTTTTTTAAAGATATTTGATTTTTTCCATGACAAATGAAAATTATTTGCTACAATGTTCTGTTATAGGAAAAACTAATGTGATTTAAATACCTCTAGGTATAAATACAAGACTGAATAGATTCTTTATTGTATCCAAATTCAGCTGAGGCAATCAGCAAAGCAGAAGTCATACTCCTCTAAGGCCTCTTTCTTAGCGTGGGCTTTTCTTTTACACACCTACTTGAGCAGTAAAATATATAGAGAAGAGGCAGCAAAATAATGAATCCATAATGTAATCTCCTTCCTCTTTTCATTCTCAAAAATCCATCACAAATATGGCTTGAGTATTTTGATAAATGCTAATAAGCGTGAAAGCTTCTAGGCTTGAGCTCCACTTAAAGCTGAGATGTACCGATCAATTCTGAACATGAAATTTTGCAATCCTCAGCATTAATGACTTTTTCTTGTGACATTCTCTTACGATTGTTAGTTAGTTCCAACATAAACTCATCTTGCATTTGCCTGCCTCTATCCAAACGCCATAAATCCTGTCAGTGCAACTACAGGGTGACCCTTTACTGATCTACCTGTTCTCACGAAACTTATAGGAATGTCATCACAGTAACTAATACTAAAACTTAAAGAGCTGAACTCACCTCAAGTATATTGTTTGAACAGTAGCTCAGTTTTAAGATAGGTCCAAAAGATTAACAGCCTCTTTAAATACTTAAATATATTTTTTTAAAACTACAACAGTAGTTCTGTACCAGAAACACTGCATCCAAAAATCATTTATATATACAAATGCTGCTTCTGTAAACTTTGCTACCTTCCAAACACTTATTTCCCTATAATAAAATTAATACTCCATGAGTTTGTTAAATCATAGAAAAAAAACCCAAACTGATTTTATTTTTCTGCAAATAGTAGGGCTGTATAAAAAAATATTTCAAAACTAAAGGTGCACAAATCAGCCTTGCTTAGCTAGAACAACAGTACCAAGCCTCTTGGAATGTATTAAGTGCCATGAAAACCACCTGTGAACACTTTTACCTAAATTGATTCCAACTCACTTCACTTTACTGATTCTCAGATGTTATCATTCTAGATAAAAACTCCATGATTGTTAATCATCCTAATAGCAATTTCTGTATTTACAAATTTGCTAGCAATTCATCAGAGTTACTATTCCAAGGCATACAGCAGAGTTTAGCACAGGAAGTTTCTAAATAAGAATCAAATCACAAGAGCCAATTCCAGCTGTATTACAGGCCACCAGATACATGTATTATTCAACTTCTAAAGCTGAACTAAGTATTCACTAATTAGCTAATGAATCTGCTTTTTCTTTTCAGCAACATCATTAGAATTTATATATTGTCAGCTTAACACCCTAATGCTCCCAAAAGAAAGTTTTAATCGCTCTACCCTGACGCGGTTTTGAGTAGAAGTGATGACCACGTTTATATGCCATATTATGGACCTCAGACTAATACAGGTTTAGTACGTGATCTCTCTTAAAAGCCTCTTCCTTGCAAGTGAGCAAAGCAGACAGATGTCCACAGCAGCAGCTCTTCAGAACTTTTTTTATTAATGCCTTAGTAGTAAAACATTACCTAGTAGCTGGTAATGTCCTAGTAGGGAAAATGCAGGCAAAGCAATCAAAAGGTGCATGACAAGCGAATTACTGTATTCCCGTGGTATGTACACTCTGCACATACCACACAATGCACAGTTACTATTTCCTTAATTCATTTAATAGTTTAATAAAAAGTACTGGTATGCAACAAACCTAGTGCAAAGGAACTTCCAGCCACCACAGATAAACCATTCTAAGCCTCTTCTTCTCTGAGAAATTCTGGCTCTTGGTAGAGTATGATAGTCACTCTCATCATTTTCAAAGCCTTCTTCTGACATCATTAGTGGCATTTCATCCAAATGAGAGGACTCATCTTCTGCTTGGTACCTGGCAAAATGAAATAAAAACATTAAGTAAGTAATGTATCATTGTTTATTACCAGGAATCTCCTAAAGTACCAAGTTAGGCTTTGCCATACAGAATTCCATTAGGGATATTTTCACCTAAACATCTCATGTATTTGTGCTAACCCATTAACCAATAATTCTGATTTGAGTTTAAAAAGCGTAATACAGCAAAAAGGCCAGCAATCGATCACTGTCAATCACAGTATAAATCATTCTAGGGAAATTCTTGTTTCTTATGTAATTTGTACAAACAGAGCTGCAACTTCCTATTTTTCAAAGGATTCTTTGTAAGATTTTATTAAACAGAATTTACTTGGCAAAGTCTATTACAGAAGCAAACAACAGTGAAGTACAGGCTTCAGATTAACACTAATCTTCTTCAATATGCCTTCCCAATGTCTATTCCCATGTGCCCAGGCCTCTGAGTCACACTTCACAAGTCATCAGCATCTTAGTTTTAATAACCAAAACATCACAGTTGCTTTTATAATGCTATACAAAAACATTCAGTGAATCAAAATGGGGACCTATGGAAACAACACTAAGCTAACAATGGTCCTCTCCTCTCCAGAAACTATTCTGCACTTCAGTGTTACAGTTCTGGAATACTTTTCAAGCCATAAACAAATATTGGAATATTCAAAAATTCCCCTAAATGCATATATATTGAGTAACATAGTTCATGTTTTTATACCATTAGGAAGATGATTGAAGGAAGCTGTGCTATGACTCAGATTTCCTTTCACAGACTACTGAAAGGACCACTACGGATATTAGAAGACAAATTTAGAAGAAATTAAACATCATAGTCAAGCAAATATCATCTATTTGTATGCAGTAACACAATAACCCTTATCGATAAAAATACACGACTGGTCAGAAAAGGTGGCTGCAAAATACAGAATATGTGAAAAACATACCAAACACAAGCAAAACTCTTAAATACATAAAATATTACTTGACCCTATTGGTAGTGGTATTTAAGCAGTCTTTAAATAGGAACAGCTGGTAAGGAAATATCTGAGCAGAATAAATCCAAAAGTATTCTGCATATGTATTTTTACAATTCCTCAAACACTTCACAGTTCAGAAGACCAGTAGACTATCATCAGACTATCTGTTCTTTGTGTAATATGTAGTTTATCTACCTTGAAATTATCTTTGCACTGGCAACAGCAAAGAGTAATTCCTAGAGCTCAGGAAAATAACAAAAACAAGGATTGACTCACAAAAGAATATGAGCATTTGGCACAGAGTTAGTAAGTTTGGTATTTATGAAGCTGTATTGTATAGTCATCTCCTACAATGTGCATCCTGGGACTGTCCCATTTTCCCCACAACAACCTAAACACAATCTGTATAGTAATTAACAAAACCAAAACTCCACTCCCTTTATGCGACACAGCAGCTGGAGTGTGTGGACCTCTGCCTGGGAATGGATGAGAAGCCAATCGAGAGCTTCTACATCATGGTTAAAGGGAGGACAGGTAAAGGTGACATTCTAGCAGGTGTCTCCTACAGCCCTCCGGAACCAGCAGGTGAGGTCCTCTGCAGTCAGAGTCACATTCACCAGCCCTGGTATTCATAGAGAACTTTCAGCACCCTGCTGCCTTCTGGAGGGACAACACAAAAGGACATAAGCAATGCTGGAGGGTCCTGCAGTGCTGTGATACCCACCTCCTCTAAGTAATGAAAGAAGCCAACAAGGAGAGGGGCTGTGCTGGACCTCCTGCCCACCCAGCAAGGAGGGGCTCACTGGGGGCGTGCAGGTCAGAGGCAGCCTTGGCTGCAGGGACCATGGGATGGAGGAGTCCAGGATCCTGGGGGCAGGGAGGAAGGTGGCAAGCAAGCTCACAGTGCTGGCCTATAGATACTTGGCCAAAAAGAACAAATCAGAAAAGCCTCAAAGGGAAGAGGGGCCCAAAACAGCTGGTTAGTATTCCAGGACCAGCTCCTCCAAGCTCAAGAGACTTCCATCCCAATGAACAGGGAGTCAGGAAAAAATGGCAGGAGGCCTGACGGGATGAGCAAGTAGCTCCCATGCAGACCCAGACACAAAAAGGAAGCACACAGAGAACAGGAGCAAGTAACCTGGGAGGAATTAAAAAAACCAAACATTGTCCAAGCATCCAGGGACAAAGCTAGGAAAGCTATATCCCAAATGGAACTGAATCTGGCCAGGGATGTCAAAGACAAGAAGTCTTTGAGTACACAGGTGACAGGAGGAACTCTGGGGAAAATGCGGGCCCGCTGCCGAACGAGAGAGAGGACCTGGCTGCACAGGACATGGAAAAGGCTGGGGTACGGAACGCCGCCTTCACCTCAGCACTAAATAGGCTGGCTTTCAGGAGTCCCAGGTCTCAGGGAGCTGGGGGAAAGGCTGGAATGAGGAAGACGAGGATCAGGTCAGGGAACACTTCAGCAAACTGGATATACACAAGCCTGTGGGCCCCAAGGGGAGGCACCCACGAGTGCCGAGGGAGCCCACAGATGTCACTGCAAGGCCACTTTCGGTGATCCTTCATCAATCACGGCAACCGAGTGAAACAACTGAAGGCCAGAGGAAAGCAAATGCTACCCCCTTGCCTTCAGGGTGGAGGACACAGGGAACTACAGGCCTGTCAGTCTGACCATGATCCCTGGGAAGGTGATGGAGCAGCTCATCCTGGAAACACTTTCCCATGGTCACAAAGGACAAGAAAATCAACAGGAGTAGCCAGCACAGCTTCAAGAAGCAGAAGCCATGCTTGATCAACCTGATAAACTTCCACGACGAAATGAGTGGCTTCATAGATGAGAGCAGTGGATAGTGCTTGGGCTTCAGTAGGGCCTTTGATACAGTCTCCCACAAAAACCTCAGAGAAGCTGTTGATGCAGAGGCTGGATGAGCACAGCAAGGCGGACTGAACCCTGGCTGAACAGCTGGGCCCACTGGGTGCTCATCAGCAGGACAAAGTCTAGCTGCAGGCCAGTAACTAGCAGCGTACCCCAGGGGTCCACACTGGGTCCAGTCCTGCTTAACATCTTTGCTAGTGATCTGGATGATGGAGCAGTGTACCCTCAGCAAGCTGGCAGATGACACAAAACCAGAACTGTTGGACAGGCCAGATGGCATGCTGCCATCCAGCACAAACTTGCTAGGCTGGAGAAATGGGGTGACAGGAACCTTGGGAAGCTCAGCGAGGAGAAATGAAAAGTCCAGCACCTGGTGAGGAACAAGCTCACATGCCAGTATGTGCTGGGGGCCACCCAGCTGGAAAGGATCTGGGCAGAAAAGAACCTGGGGATCCTGGTGGACACCAGGTTGGACATAAGCTAGCAATGTGCCCTTGCCACAAATAGAGCTACTAGTATCCTGGGCTGCATTAGGCAAAGTATTGCCAGCAGATCAAGGGAGGAGATCCTTCCCCTCTATGCAGCACTGGTGAGGCCACATACTAGACTCCTGTGTCCTGTTCTGGGCTCCTCAGTGCAAGAGAGACACGAACATACTGGAGAGAGTCCAATGAAGGGCCATGGTGATGATTAAGGGACTGGAGCATCTCTCTTATGAGGAAAGGCTGAAAGAGCAAGGACTGCCTGTAGAGGACAAGGCATGGCCACAATCTTACCAACATCTATAAATACCTGAAGGGAGGTTGCAAGGACCAAGCCAGGCTCTCTTCAGTGGTGCCCAGTCACAGGATGAGGGGCAACACGCACAAACTGAAACACAACAGGTACCGTCTGAACCTCAGGAAACACCTTTTCACCACGAGGATGACTGAGCAGTGGCAAGGGTTGTCCAGGGAGGTTGTGCTATCTCCACCGTTGGAGATGTTTAAAAGCTGTCTAGACACGATCCTGGGCAACCAGCTCTAGGTGGCCCTGCTTGAGCAGGGTGTGGTTCTGCTGACACAAAACAGCACTCTGAGCAGTATTCAGTTCAAAATCTTCATACACCAACCCACTATTTTAAAAAGTCACGCTACAAACACCAGGACACATGAAAAAGCACCATCACCGATTTGCTTTTTCTCATCTTACTGTATATCTATCTAATACAAAAATCTGAAACCATTTCCTTTTCCCCTGGATCTTCTGTGTTGTGCCCTGTTGTATACAGGAATGTACTAAAGCAGTTATTAACCTTTTTGGATGCTGGAAAAGAGAGGGGAGGAGGGAGGGAGGGACTGTACTGTAGTATTAGACTTCTATTGAAAAGGTACACCACATTTTACACAGCTATGTAATAAATTCATATCACCACAGTTAAGAAGGAAGATCTAATAAGGAAGGAAAAAAACCCACAAACCACCCAAAGCCACTATTAGTTAACCAGTCATTAGACACACATCAACTTCTGGTTGGCAGGTGATGCCCCAGTTTTTGCACCTCCTTTGAAATACTTTGTATGGGGCATCATTACAGGATATCAACAATGTGTTCAGACCAGATTAGAAAACAATGTGTAACTAGGAACGAATACACACACCCCATCCCCACCAGCTGCAAGTCAACCAAGTACTGGAACCTTCAGCATATCAGACCTCGTGAAGAAAAATCTTCATCTGTCAAAAGCACAACCACACTGCAGAAAAACACAAGTTTCAAACTAAACTGCATATATTTGTTAAAAGTTATGAGTTCCCAGAGATTTACATGATGTGAAAATATGGCATAGTAAACACTTTCACTATTATTACCACCAGTACCCACTTAAAACAAACAAGAAAGTTTAAAACAAATATGAAACACTTGGTTTTCAAACACAATGCTGTTTGCAAAAAGCTGCATCTGATGTTTAATTCAATATGGCAATCTGGCAATATGTTTTCTATTCCCATTATTATCAATTATCAAGAAAAAACACTATACAAAAAATTCTCTCCACAAAACAGAGCAGTTATTACAGGTTAACAACTATATTATACTAAATCATACGGATTACTTTTAAGACTAGACTAATTTTAATACTAGATAATAAAATCACCACTTAGAAAAAACTTAAGAGGTTACTTTATGCTAAGCCTTCCAGTAAGCCAGGCCTATGTTTAAACAGATACACATTCAATGTTTTTATAATCTCTCCTTGTTAAATTTGCAAATTACATTATCACAGTTTTAATATAGAGCTTTCTATTGCATTGTGTTCTGCTTTTAGACATCCAAACAATTAATGGTATATTTGTAAAACCATCCAGTGAAATCACAATCTGCTAGCTGTACCGGAGCAGACAGTAAGATATGACAAAGTAACAGATCCCTTTTACTTCTGTACAAAGTTAACAAGTGTCCGATTCAGAAAATATCCTGTACATACAAAGATAACACAGCAAACAAAGTCCCTCTTGAAGGAACATGCTAACGCAGGAGAATTCTGGGAGAGACCTGGCTAAGAAACACATTCACAGACATGCAGAATGCTGAAATCTACTCTTGCAAATGTGGTAATTTGCACAATACATTGATGTCCTAATCATAATTTCTTTGAGGGTCTTTTTGCCATTATATTATAAACATATTTTTTTTCACAACTGGTATCTAGGTTTGCACTTTTAAATACGGAGCGTCACCAAGTAGCGAAGATAATGAACATAAGCACCATCATGTTTAGTGATCCTGACTTCAAAATACAGTCTCTGAACCAGCAAGCAATTTATTCTGTTTCAAAAGCAATTTTGCTATTATGTTGGAAAATTGTAGTTCAGTATTTAAAAACAATAAGATAATGAATAATGGATTTTTCACATCTAGGATGAGGATAAAAAATTGTATGTCTTTGTTACCTAGTATTTTTCTGCACTTAATTGCCTGAAGTGCTGATTTTCCTTGAGTGACAAATCAATTAAGTATAATCCTAGAAACCTGAGAATAGGGAAGCACTGAAAGCAACGTGAATAAAGAAGTCAGAGTGAAGACATCAAAACTCTCAGCATGAGTGCTACTATATCAGGTATGAAGACAACTATCTTGACAAAAATATGGCTTCTCAAGGAAAAAGGAACATTAATATTAAACAACTTCAACAAAAATCTGACTACTATTAGGAATACCATTTAACACATTTAAGTGAAAGGAAACCATGTACAATAAAACCTTCTAAATGAAATCTTGATATAAACATCTGCTGTGAAAATGATGCCTCAAGTCACTGTACCTACATCACTCCCCTTTGATGGCTGTTTGCCAGAGTAGATGCGGCTGCAGAGTTCCATGGGTGCCACAACTGGTAATGGAAACCATTTTAATTCATTTATACCTAATCCAGCCACCTATCTAGATCCATAACTATTTCTGTATTTTCTGCCACCTTTCCATTGTTCGAAAAAGAGTAGTGTTCAAGGGTGCAGAAAGAAGCTGCAAGGGGCAGGGTGATGACAACTGCATGTTTTTCTGGTTTTATTCACTTGACAAATGCAGAAGAGTATCCGATGGATTTTGCTGTGTCTGCTTAAAAGACCCAGATAGGATAGAAGCACTGTGTCAGATACTGCATAATTACTGTTTTCTTGTTGCCTATCACTTGTGCTATATACCATAATTCACAAGAAGTAAAAACAAAGATGATGTCTTCAAGTAGTATTTCTCAAGCCTAATGAGGCAGGGAAAAGAAATTTGTGGCCACAAGCATACACAGGACTTGGAAATAAGAGATGGCTGTGGGATGCAGAGTAGCGTGGAAGAGAAGCAGCTGTGGAAAAAGCTCCAACTGAGCATCTGAACAGAAAAGCTGAGAAAGACCAGTTACTGGCAGCTGAGTTACCACCGCTTGCACTATAACCCCATCCCATCCCACCAAGCGCTGGCGATTCCGCTCAGCGGCTGCTGCCAGCCACAGGACTCCCTCTGCTTGTGATCACAGGCAAAGGAAAGACGGAGGCAATAAGCAGCACAAACTACCCAGCCATACCCTTGCTCTACCTGCAGCTATTCCTCCAAGCGTTAACCTAGGCAAACACCTTCCCAGCCTGGAGGTAAAGAAGGAGACTGCCAAATAGTAAAGGTGCAGTAGGAGGAATAATGAAGAAAGGGACAGGCATATTTATATATTAAAGGACAAACCACTAAAGCAGCCACTGCTGTAGGCTGCCTGTCTGTGCCTGTAGGCCGCTGTCACTGTTCAGATCCTGTCCTGTGTCAAAGAAGAAAATCCCAGGAAACTGCACAGCAGCAGGAAAAATTTTATTAAATGTACATTCATCCATAACCATGCTTATAAGTATACAACATTTTCATATAACTGTTCCTCTTACTCAAATATCCAGTGTCTCCATAAAACAGATTGCTTTGCTAGAAGCTACCTCAGAAAAATCAAATTACAAATACTTATTTCTTTCAAATATTCTTCTGCATTTCTAAAGATTGGCAGTTACCTTTCCCCCCTCTAATTTCAAACACCTCTATGCTTTCACAGGAGTAAACTGAATTAAACTACACAGCAAATTGTTCCTAGATTACAAAAGAAGGGGAAAATGGAAATTTCTCCTACAGGTAAGCACATGAAATTTAAAGGATTTCCTTTAAACTCTTCCTCCAAAACACAGAAAAGCTATTCCAGAAGTTTTTAGAATTCATTAGAGCTTGCCATTGTTTGTCATTATTTAGCTCTAGTTGTGCCTCTAATGCAAGAGCACCCCCTAATCAGCATTACTTGGGAAGTCTCTGAATCCAAATCCCATCCTAAAAAACAAATATATATATACAATCACACAAAATAATCCTATTACAAATTTATATCCATTTATATCCAGTTTCAATAGTTAGGTTTGCTTTTGTGTTCTTGCATACCAGGGTCTCTGAAAACCTATCATAGCACTCCCATCATAGTCCAATGGACAAACATGCACAACAGAACAGAAGGAAAAAATACTTCTACTGTATGGAGGCAAGCTGATGGCTGAGTATGTCACTGAGATGCATATTTACTGCAATATGGCCAAATAAATCAAGTTGCCCCAGCCTTTTACAAATGATGCTGAGAGATATTCTGAAAAACACACAAGGCAGTATTTTTGATCAACCACTACAATTAAAAAAAAAAGGGGGGGGGGGGGGGGGGAAAAGGTGGTATCTTCTGCCATGCAGAACTAAGGGAAAACTCTTTACATCCATTGAGATAAAGGTCTAAAAGCAGACTACACGGTTATTACCAAGGCAGCCCCCTTTCATCAACAGCTTATCAAAGTTGCTTAAATCACAGATACTACAGGTTCTACCAGAACTTCCATAAAGCAAACATTCTGAAAGCTGTTTGCCTTCTCTCTCTCCTACCTCACACTTTCTTACCAGATGTACAGATGAAGCAAGTTCAGAAGATCTGCATAATGAAGTAATGGAGCCTTCATGAAAAAAGGCACCCTTCCTTAGTCACCTTTGCTCACCTTACAAAGCAATATGCATATCCTAAGGTAAGGTATGCATATCCTAATATAAGGTACCCATGACAAGATGAGTCTCTGTTTTTAACAAATACATACCAGAAATACCTAAACACACAGCAGGACCTGAGGAAACATCATCTACATTCAACAGAACCCTATTTTTAATTAGTAGGATACGTCATTGATCACAACAACAGGGCCATTTCATCACTGTCACAGAGTATTGTTATTGACATTGTAGCCCAATCAATGGTTTTCTCTCCCTGTTCTTAGCAATCCAAATGCCTGCCCAAGCAATGCCGCAAATCACTGTATTTAGATACTACAAACCAGAAAGGCAGGCAAAACCAACAGCTTAAACATGAACCACCTTAGAAATATATTTACAAAGTTTATTCTGCTGTACACAAATACACACATGTGCTCACTGCAAGACAGTATCACCGGCAATAACAATTCAAAGTTCTCAAACATGTTTTGCCTCATCATGCTAAAGATTAGGGCTGTCTATAAACCTATCTTGGTGTGAGAAAAAACACAGAAATCATGTGAGAAAAAAATACAGAAAATAAACATAGGGACTTTTTTTTTCCAAATACACAGTTCTAAACAATGTCAAGTCAAAGAACTGCAATTAATTACTAAAATCACTTAAAAGCTCTTATATCATAAAAATTTATGTATGCAGACAAAAGTATTACAAACTACTTCTCAGGTATGACACCAATGACAGTGTTATTGTATGCAAAAATATTTTGCAGTTGCTATTGTGAGCAGCTCTATATGCATGTACTGTGCTTACCTGCATCATTAAATCAAAGATTGCTCTGAAAAATAAAAGCCACAGAAACTAAAATAACAATGCCAACACACACTGCATAAAAGCTCTGAAAAACATTAACACACAGCAAGGTCATTTTTCAAAAGTTATATATCAAACTGCTTTAACCCAGGCAAAAATCTCAGAATCTACACGTCTCCTAAATCAGGTTCTCGTCCCAACAAGCAGTATTAACCTATGAATAAAGCCTTCAGCAAACAAAGCAACACCCAATCCAGGGACACGAACACGTGAACAACGGGCACAGAACATACACTGAGAAGGTACAAAAAAAATTGCACAGCTCATTTCTTTTTCTAAAAACTAGTGGTACTTAACTTGAGAGAATTTTTAAAGCCCTGTCCCAACCACTGTTATACAAATATAACACCCCAAGTACAAAGGTGCCATGCAAACAACCCTGTTGGAAGAATGTGAATTAAGAGATGGCATCTCAGATTCAGCCTAAAAATTACCCAGTGATACAGTTCCAAACAGCAGTGAATCTCTGTCCAAAACCACAATTCAGGAAAGGCTAATGACAAAGGATGGTAAATCCTGCAAAACAGTGACTTTTTTTTTTATTGCAAAGAAGTTTTTGCTTTACAAGAGACAAACACTTTGAATCTCAGGTGAAGTCAGTAAAAATCAGGGGGGCAACAGTCCTGTAAAAAGAACAAAAGGACATACATGATTGATCTACTTTGCAAGAATGGCATTAACAGCACAGACAATTGTCCTAACTACAGTTTCTACAGATTTCTTTGCACCACATTTGTTCCATTCCTTCTTATGCTGAAACAAAAGATAAGAGATGTATTTGAATGAACACTTCAACAGATCAGCATAACATATAGCTGTGCATTTTAACATGTTCTGACTTCCAATACACTTCAACATCTATAAATCAGTAGCTGTAACATAAAACATCAGGAATACCACTTCTGGTCGTTCAGAGTTCATGACATATCTAGGAAGGTATCAGCTGAACCTGTAAAATTTGCAATTTTTGGTATCACAGAAATGACCTATACATCTCACTTTGATTTGCTACCTCCAGCAAAGAAAATTTCTGTCCTACAGGGAAGTGGATTAGACTAATCTGTAATAGTGTGTCCACTTAGCTGCTAGTTCTGTATGCGTGTCAGAGAGGAAAAAACCTCCCAAGCCACAGGGGCTCTGATTTCAAGCATCACAAAACCCAGGATGATGTTATAAGCTTCCTCCATGAGCAAGTGCAAGTGTTGCCAGTACACATGCAGCCTGCTAACATGCAGTACCCATGCCCGCACACTCCCACAGTTGCTTACTTACAGTATTAACTATGCTATTTCTACAAAAAAAGTAACAAGCATTTACAGTTTATGTTTCTGGACTAAACAACCTATTGCTTCTGGTCAAACAACATGTTTGAAGAAGTTACTGTCACTTTGCAACAGCAGTTTTAAAACACAGATGTTCAAAAAGTAAATTCAGTCCCATCTTCAGAATGCTTTATCACAGAAGCTATGTTAAAGTTAAAATTCATGTCAATATTGTCAATCCTTCAGACTCATCTGTCAGTTTCAAACTCATTTTCACAATGAAATCTGTAGAGCCATTCAATTAACAGGTACATGGGGGAGAAGAGCAGATCAAAATGAAACCTGTAAAACTCTGCCCAAATATTGTAGGAACGTATGCGCTAAACATTCAGATGTACCTAGGGAAAAAGATGCAACATTTTATAAAAGCCACAAGAAATAACAAGTATCACTGCATACAACCCATGCAACAGGTAAAGTCTACTGACACACATCAACATTCATGTTTTTTGAACATATATGGACATTTTGCAAGGCTTTCCAGACCCACAGTTACAGCAAAATGAGTTATAAGCTTTCCATAAACACCACTCTACAAGAGATGTTAGGTCCTGTTAGCTCTGACTGTTACATGTTCTCAACAAATAACATTCATTTATTTGGGGAAGTTTTTATTCTTAATTATTACTCTTAAAATATCAAAACCTGGTACATAATTTACCACTGGAATATGAACAATAACATCTGAACTATGGAAGTCACACTGTAGTTCAGAACTGGAACACATGCTTCTAAAACTGAAACTGGGCACCAGGTATAAAAGCATTTTAACAAAATTCACTTCAGACAACATCAGAAATTAAAGAAATCACAGAATTCCTGTACACACATCTCGTATTATCTGCTGACACTTGTATGTGTCTATTTTTTGGTGGTTCACTGTGAAATCTAGCCAAAAACCTTCAGAAATCATAACCAGGACTACAAGATTGCCGGTAACAGCTTTCATTTAAACGAAAAGCATTGGAACAGTAATACTACATCAAATCATCTTACTTTCTGTGCAATACGAAAATTTGTTTGACATTTGTAAGTACCAGGGAAGCATAGGAATTCTCAGCGAACTCTGAGTTTTGCAGACTTGCTCTCCATTTTGCTGGAACAGGCTATTTTTTTCTATTATGTATATTCCACGTGAAACAAACTAGAGTCCACCAGCTGTTAAGCAACAAGTACCCTGTGTTTACCTGAACAAAGGATACATTAACTTATTATCTTGTTCCTCTTCCCTTCTCATGTAATTTTCTTTTTCACTAATAAAAGAAAAAGAATTCAAAAAACAAATAGTATATCTAGTCCCCCTAAAACTGAGTTGCTCATCAGCGAGCAAACCACTAGGACAAGCAATAGCAGCAGATCTGTTGTGGATCTGTTCCACAACCTGCCCTACCACAACTGCCTACTGTATCTAGTGCGGCCATTCCCAAGTACACTACCGTGACCCATACTATGAATAATCAGGCTGGAGGATTCCTTCCAGTAAGTGTTTCTCATGACATCGCCTTTGTGAATAGCTGGGAGTGCAACTGAACTTATGTAATATTGGACACAGCTAGCAAGACCTGGTTTTTTTGTACCAGCTCAAGAGTCCCAACACCTCACCCCTTAGCCCTATTAGGCCAAATGCGAGCATACCCTGACAGCAGCCAAGTGCAGGACACCTCAACAAATCAGGTATTTTGCTTATAGATACATGAGGGTTGACTACTCTTTAACCCCTTATCAGCTTCAGTGTTCCACCAGGCTCCTTGCTTTTCTTCATCGACCTCACAGGACACCACAGACACAGCAGCTGACTTTCTCCCTGCTTTAGCAGATGATTACTCAGGGGCTGATGATGGCAAATGCAAGTCTAACATAGGAGAACAAGTGTGTTAATTCTCACTGCACGTTTCAGATTATTCTGAACATTCTCTGGTCCCCTTTTACCTTCACAGTGTAAACAAAAAGCAGCAGCTATTTTTCCTGTAGATAGCAGATCCTTCGTGCTGAAGGACAAAGTGCTGAAACAAGTGCTAAATCAATTGCCTCCTTTTCCCCAAGCTTTCTACAACTATTCAAGTTGAATATATTAAACAATACCAAGTCTTTTTTAAGTATTTGAAGATGAACAACCTTTTACTTCAAGATAGATTTCCTGAATTTCTAACAGTAGCACACAAACAGCTCTCTGTCCAGCTGAGGTAGGGGAAGATGGCAGAAGACAAAAAAACTGAACTCCTACTGCATAAGTAATAAGTTGCCCTTAAACATCAGAAATAAAAGCAGAACAGGATATATGTGTTCATTGAACCACAGGTAACATTTAATATGTATTTTTAATTTTTTTTAAACAGGCCTTAAAATACACAAAGTGAATATATATAAAATACATTAATCTTGTCATGTTTATATATGAAGTACATCCAGGGACATTCTTAACTGGCTATGATTTTATACAGAAGTGTACAATCTCAGGTGTATATTGTCAAAGTTTCTTTAACTGTGTGGGAAAAACATATTCCAGCTTTAAAATACACACTATCACTCTGTCAAAATAATCTCAAAAGCACATGAAGGACAATAACACATGAATGACATTGAATGAGAAAGTCTTTGTCGTCACTGCAAGCAAACTACAGCAACACTGGCAAAAGACTCCTACAGACTGCTTAGCTCAAGCAAAAGAAGTCATCCTACAAATTAGCTTTGGGGCCACTAAAGGCTAGCAACTGATGAGTTGTATTAACTGATGTTACACAGTAGCAGGGCAATCAATTTGAGTTAAAAAAATACTACCACGCTGAAGTAAAGGATCTGTGTACAAGACTTCCAGAAGACACTAAGTTCTTCACTGAAGAAATAAATCACAGCGAGTCAAAGACTCGAGGGCCCAGAAATCACAGTACCGGATTAAACCTGAAATACCAACTCTATTATATTTTAATGGGAATTTGTTTCTAGACATCTTCAGAAGTATGAATTATAGTGTTCTAGGCAAAATCCACATATACCACATACATATAAATATATGCACATGTTAACTTTCTGCATATCAGAGACCTCAGTGACTTCACTTCAACACTCTTATAAGTATCTGCAACATCAGGACCTTTGCTGCAGTTTCCACAGGAATGCAAGGCTTCTTCAAAGTCTGTGCTGAAGATAAAGATTAGAAAAGCAAGATGAATCATTCATAAAGACATAGGAGCTGTAGTTCAATTTCAAGCTTAGAGTCATAAGATTTACGAGTTTACTTCAACTATCTGCACTGCTGTATTTCCTCTTTGACTCCACACAAGACACCTGTGGTACAATCTACACCAGCATTCCCATGCTTTTGTTACAGGTCCATAGGACACCACCCAAAGCACACAACAGATGCTCTCACAAATCCAAGGCATGGTATTCTTGAAGAAAAATGACCAACCTACTCACCTTAAGAACAACAAAGAATTAAAAGTGAGTGAAAAGGTTGGTATTTGTACCTGGGTACCTACCCGATTTATGAACTTAACTTGTCATATCTACAGCATTTTTCAAATCACCAAAACACTCCTGGGTAACCTACAATAGAACTACCTGATAGCTCCCATGGTCTGGACTAAGTTTTTGCCCACATAATCCTCCCCTTTCGCTTCTTCTCCAAGGCACAATATCTACTGAGTACCTTACAGATTCCAGCAAGAGCTTCCCCTGCTTCAATTCGCTGAGGAACAGGGATGGCAACAACACTGCCCCACCTCAAAACAGAGAGCAGATCTACCACAAATTGCCAGACGTTCCAATATTAGCAAGATTGGGAAAATAACTACTACGGCAGACTGCCCCACAAGCTCCTGAATATTCATAAAACAAAAAATACTGTTAACTACTTCAATAATCAAGACAACATAATTTAGGCCCAACTTATTTCGCATTATTTAAAACTAACTTTTCTGTTAGTTACTCCATTTGGACAAAGAAATAAACATGCTATTCATGATGAAACGAATTTATTACTGTATTTGAGTAAGAAGAACAGCATCAACTATTCTGGTTTTAGTAAGTCAATTTACTTCAGATCCTACAACTGCTCCCTCCAGTCCTTGTGTCCACAACCAGAGTTGTACAAAAACCAAGAAGAGAGGAAAAAACCTTCAAACAGCTAAATACAATCACATCCCGCACTGTGGGAGTCCTGTCGGATGGCCATACCAAAGTATTTCCTTGCTTACAACAGCACACCTAGAAATAACAGGAAGCAAAGAAGCGTTTGATCTTTCCCCGAGAACTTCAGTTTGATGGCAGACCTTCTGGCCGGCCTCTCCGAGCCGCTTCTCCCCCAACACGGCACATCTCCAGCGACGGAATCACGGCGACTCCGACACCCGCGCTCCCTGCTCCCGCAGCACCTGCCTCGCAGCCCGTTTCACTAACGACGCCCGGGGAACCCCCACGGCGGCCACTCCGCCGGGATGCGCACCACCGGCGGGGCCAGGCCGCCCTGCGGGAGCGGGGCCGCGGCAGGGCCCGGGGCGCCCAGCGCACCCTCCGCCGGGCCCTGCAGCACCGCCCGCCCCGGCCCCGCCGCCGCCCCGCGGAAGAGGGACGCGCTGCCCTGCGCGGCCTGGGGGAGGCGGCCCGCCAGCGCCACGGGCTGCGCCGGCCTCCTGCGCGGCCTACGGGGGGGCCGCCGCCCCTTCCCGCCCTCCCCGCGCTGCGAGCGGGCGGTCCCGGAGCCCCGCGGGGCACTCACGGCCCCACCGGCAGTGAGAGGTGCGGGGACGGGGGGAAGGAGGCAGCCCGTACCTGTTGTGCCTCTGCGCCGTGACGGCGCTGGTGTAATAGGCCTCTCTGCGCTGGGCGCTGCGCGGCACGGGGTGCAGCGGGATGTGGTCCGCCATCTTGGGGGCGCCCCCCCCGCCCCGCCACCGCCGCCCGCGCGCTGCGGCCGCGGCCCGACGTCACGGCGGCCGCCTGCTGACGCCAGCAGGCAGGAAGCGCCGCGGGGCGGGGCCTCGCCGCACGCAGCGGGGCGGGGCCGCGGGGAGGGGCGGGGCCATAGCGTGCGGCCGGGCGGGGGCGGTTGGTCGCGGCTGGTGGCGGCTTGCAGCGGTTGATGCCGGTTGGTGGCAGTTTGCGGAGGCTGGTGGCACTTGGTGGTGGCTGGCAGCGGCTGATGCCGGTTGGTGGTAGTTGGCGGTGGTTGGTGGCGCTTGATGGTGGTTGGCAGTAGTCTGCAGTGGTTGGCAGCGGCTGGTGGCAGGTGGCAGTGGTTGGTGGTGGTTGGCAGTGGTTGGCTGTGGTTGACGGTGGTTGGTGGCAGTTGGCAGTGATTGGCAGTGGTTGGTGCTGGCTGGCAGCGGTTGGTGGTGGTTTGCGGCAGTTGGTGGTGATTGGCGGTGGTTCATGGCGGTTGGTGGTGGTTTGTGGTGGCTGGTGCTGTTTTGCAGTAGTTGGTGGTGACTGATGGCAGCTGGGGTGCTCCCAGGGTAGCTTGCCAAAGACAAATTTCTAAGCAGTATTTTGACTTTAAGCGTGTCACCGGGTTCCAGCACTCACCAACCGACACGGGGCACTGGCAGCTGAACCAGGCAAGCAGGAATGACGGTTACGCAAGAGGCACAAGACTCGTATGGGAATAAAAGGGAACAATCCTGCTGCTGGGCATGCGGCAAGGCTTTGCTGGCAATCTGAAAGGTCACATTCAGAAATGCCATAAGGGAGAAGGGATTTATTTAGTTTTTTAACTGTGATAAACATTATAAAGTTGATTGTAGTACATCAATAAAATAATGTAAATTTAATTTAGGTTGGAAGGGATGTCCAGATGTCATCTAGATCAAGCCCTTGGTCCAAGACACCAGGTTTGGTAGCAGGTTGTTCAGGACCATGTGCAGTGGAGCATCGGAACACCTCTAAGGACAGCACAGTGTTTCCACAACTTCTCTGGGCTACCTGTTGCAGTGTTTTATCTTGTGATAAGCAAATTACTAATACGTAATCAGAATTTCCCGTATTCCAACTTGTTGCTGTTGCTTCTCATCTGATAACTGTGCACCTCAGAAGAGTCTATCTAGCTCCATCTCCTCTGTATCGTCCCATTACATGGTTCCATTCAGCCCCACAGCCTCCCGTCAGCCTTTTGCACCCCAAGCTGACAGGCTGAGCTCTCCGCCGCTCTTTAGCCATCGTGTCCTCCAGCCCCCTGACCATCTGGGTCACCCTTGCATGGACTCACTCCAGAATGACAGTGTCCCTTGGCAATGAGAGGGCCAAAACTGGCTGTGGTATTCCAGGTACAGTCTTACAAGGCCAGGTGGAGGGGAAGGACCACTCCCCTCCCTGTCCCTGCTGGTCACCGCTGCGTGGGGTGTGGGGCTGGCTGTGCCGGGCACGGTGCCGCCATGGCAGGCTGCGGTACTGCCCTGCTGCCTCCGCCGGCTCTGCAGCCTAGGCTTGGCTCCGGGCTGGGGTAACCAAACAACCCTGAGAACGTTCAGCAGAAGAGCTGTGCCAGTCCTGGGTGCTTTCATCACCCTCGTTATTACAAGTCTGCACATCTCACAACTTTTAAAGCCTCAACAGCTCTGTATGCAGAATCCTCACGTGGCTAAAGAGGTTGCTGCAGATCACCGAGGCCAAGAGAATGAAAGTGATTTCTTCGGGTTTACTATTTGATTCAAGCCTGTGGCAGAGCAGTTTTTGAACAGCACAAGAATCAATTTACAAGTTAGCAGCCTAAGACCAATCTTTTTGTCTCTGCAGAACTTTGGTTCTGGTTATTTGGTTAAATTTCTAGTTATTTACCAGATTTGTTATTTGGTCTGTAACTATTTCTGTTAGTCAGTGACATGTACACATTTGTAAATTTCGTATGTATAGACAAATACATGATCTAGCATATATAATAAAAGGTTTATTATTGGGAGACTTGCAAATGCCCCAGCATGAGGCAATCATTAGGAACCATAAATACCTTTAGAGTCTTGATTTCGTACTGAGTCTCATGTAGTCTGTAAATCATTTTATTTATGACTACTTTAAGTTTTTAAAAGAGAAATACTTCACTATTACCTGTGTGCAGAGAGGCTTCGAACCAGAAAGCTGCCTAAGAAGAGGAAAATGACAGTTGCTTAATAAGTCGATGGCCAAGAGAATGACAAAGTGGAATTTTTATCATTTTAAATGCATGCAGTTTCCTTACTGCAAATACATGTTTAGAACTTGCAGTTAAGACTGTTGCTGGAAATTTGTCATGAATTCAGCTGCTTGATCACTCTAATTGCCTTTTTGCATCAGTGTCTTCATAAAATGGTAAAAGCTCTTCAGGATGGGACTTTGATTGTGTGGCATCTATCATCGCTGAGTTCTTCTGCCTCTAGATTATCATGTAATCATGTTTTAGGTTTTGTAAAGAAAATTCTTAAAATTTATGTAAAATATTTTTAAATGTAAAATTGGGACTTCAGCATACAATACTTAGGGACTCTTCAAGATTCCTGTAGCAAACATGCCCACATTTTGAAAATAATATTCCCTTTCTCTTTAGAAATGCTGAAAAGTCACAGAATAAACTTGCTTTTGATCCAGATTTTGTTAGTCAGGCAACCCAGGCAGGTGTTGGTTTTATGTATGAAAAAAGCTTTTCATTTCAAGAAAGAAACATTTTTGCATTCAATATTAAGCACAGGCTAAATAACATTTATCACTTAAATATCATGATAACATACATTTATGATAATAAGTAAATTTAACACCATTCTGAAATAAACGTTCTGTATCATCCTTTCCGTGTTTCTTTTCCGCATCTTTTTGCATTTCTAACAAGTGGCAGAGATCAGAACCTATGATTTATGGGTCTCGTGAACTCAGTGTAACCAGGAATGAGCTGGCGTGGAAACTGTTTTGCATTTGTTGCATGTACCCACTACAGGTGCAGAACCTGTGTGTAGCTAGTTCTGCCTGACGTCCCCAGGGGGCATTTTACAATAATTTATACTTTCTCTACCATTCTACTTCTGCTGTAAATGTTCAAGGTTGAGTGCTCCCTCCCTCCTGATCCTGCTTGTGCACCAGTCTGGCTAGGGTAAGGGCAAGAGATGAAAGACAGTTTGAAGCTAATTCATTCCTCACTCTCCTTCTTGGAGCTAAATTATAAACCCAGTTATACAGGACTAAATCTGTGGAAGTGGTACTAAAATCAGCTGAATATATGCCAAAAGAAATGAGTTTCAGTAAGCTTCACATAATGTTACGTGATACAAAATTTACGTTGCTTTTATACTAGGTATTTTCTCACCCCATCCTTCAAACTGCTTGCATTTCCATTTAATTGGGGAACTTTTTTCATTGGTGATGAACCAGCTCTCAGTGTCTGTCTTCAAATTCTGAGCAAATTGCATATCAGTCCAAGACACCTCGAGGCTTAAAACCCCTCCAAACCTCTGGCAAAACCTGAGCACAACAACATAGAAATAATCCTGTTGTCTTTATATGAAGAGCTGAAGGCAGCAAGGAAGACTAAACCAAATAAATTCTTACACTGTCAAAGTAAGGGAGCAGAACAAATACAAAACGGAGGGAGCTACAGTTACCACTTCTAATAATACTAATTGCAGTGCCTTCATATCTTCATATCAACAAATCAAAATGTTGTCTTGCTATGGGAAGGAACAAAATTGGAGATGCTGTTTTCCCTGAGAGAGGGTCCTTGTTTTAAAAGATTACTTCAGGCAATGAAGCCACAGGCAATTCAGTTATACTGAATTATATATATATATATATATATATATATATATGTATATATATGTATGTATATATATATATACACACACACACATATATATATAAATCAATGAGTTCAAAAACACCCACAAGAAGTAAAAATAATAATATAAAATATTACCATACTATAAAAACAAACTGGAATGCAATAGGTACTGGAAACAAAACACTACTTACATATTAAAAAAATTACTGTTGTCTACAGAACTGCAAGAAGAAAAATTCTGTTTCTACACATTTTATTTTTAATATTCACAGCATTCGGTGTTTGTCAATTAATTGTGCGCCCAGCTGTTACATTTCTTTCAGACGTTCCTTCAAGGTCTTCTCTTTGGTAAATGTCAACTCTCTGCATCTCTGCAGGATTTACGGACTGCTGAATCCCTGCTCCTCCTCCGCAGTCCACTGCACTGTGGGTCCCACAGCACAGGCTGCACACCGGCCATGTGCCACCCTCACCCGGATTCCAGCCTGTCTCCCTTCCAGAATAAAATACCAGAAATATCTTCCCCAGTTCAATCAGCAAAATTATGTGTATGTTGTAGTTTGGATTGTGTTGGAGTTATACCTTCTAGCCAATAACAGCTCTGGCTGAAAAGGCATTTTCACCAATTCACTTGGCAACAGATGAGGCAAAAAAATCCAGGCAAATCTTAGAGTACTTACATCAAATTGGTTTGGAAACAAAGGTACACTTTGGTGACTTCTGATACAAATATCAGTCATGCCTTCATTTAAGCTATCCTTTTTTGATTGTGGATAAACAAAAGGAGAAAATTAAAAACACAATGCTCTTTATTTTACTGAGCTTCAGAATGACCCTTCAGAGAAAACCTTCTAGTAATTGTTCACAGCATTTCTTCAGTCATGTTAACCTCTAAAGTTAAAAATTGCTTAAACATACATTTAAAAATCCCATGCCTTTTAATTTTTAGTTAGCTTCTGAAATACTATTTCTCATCCTCTTAATGTATCTATTAATGTAAAGTCAATGCAAGATTTTTATTGTTAATTGGAGAAAAAAAGCCTGTGGACTCAAAACTTTTGAGATTGCTTACCAACTTCTGGTCTTCTTTTAAAACTAGAGAGTAGCCAATAAAATATTTCTATGATCTGTGGTGAAAAATGAACAGCAAAGCACAGCAGCACTTTGAGAGGATGTGATTTTTTTCAGTGTCCTCAGTGGGTCTATTTATCAAATTCCATGCTGCTGATCTTTCAAATAAATAAATACAGCTGGTGTAACTACTCCTTCAAATGGAAAGAAAATGTACCCATGATTTAATTACAAATTTTGTGTTGTTTCAGCACTTTGGAAAAGGTCATGGAAGGACAAACAGGGCCCAAGTGTAAACGTGAGTACCTGGTTGTGGTTGCTGGTGTCGGGCTCACTGGATCTGGTTTCCTTTTGCAGTTGCTGTTACAATAGTGACCAAAAGCTTCAAGTGGGATTAGGGGGTCTTTGTTTGGAGAGCTATACAGAAGCAAATGAAGAATAAAGTTCCCAGATGATAAGTGACAAAATACTTAGTGTCTTGTATAGCATATCCTTCAAAAGTCAGAAATTACTTAAAATCTCCTCTTTCTCTGCTATCTCTTTATGTCTGCCCCAGCCATCAGCTCAGGCTCATAGCAAAAAGGTTTCTGATTTCCCTAGACCTGCCTCTGAAACCCGTTTGCTCTCAGTCCTTTTAGCCGGTCAGATCTGGCACCTGTTAACACCTAGACGTCATCTCTTTGTATACTGGTTTCACCCCAGCCAGCAGTTTGAATCTTACCGATTTTCCCTGTATAGCATCTCTTATCCATAGAGGAAACACAATTTTACACATTCTTAGCCTCATGACTGGTTACCACACCCTTTTTCTGGTACTGGGATCAGATCAACTCAGAATGAGCTGAAGAGATCATTTTCCCAGCTCATCACTTTCCATGTCATGTTTCTCTCTGTCCTCCCTCAAGCTTCTTCCCCACTGTTGCATCAAACAGCAATCTTTCCCTGCTCAACTCGTTATTTCTCACTGAGAGATTGCTTCCCATCACTAACCAGCAGGTCACTCCCGTGGCTTTTGTCTGCTTGTGTAATTTGCAAAAATTTTCTCCCATTCCTCAGGGAATTCCCCATAAATGGAAAAAAATGGTCTCACTGCTCTTTTTCAGAACTAGGAAGGGTCAGCTTCCTTCCATAATGCAAAATGAGACCAGGGCTGCCCTCAGCAATACTGGATGAAGAACATCAGCTGTGGTCTGCAGGCAAAATAGCAGGATGAAGGTTGAGCAGGCTGCCAACACAAGTTACCTGCAGCTTGCAATGTTCTCATCTCGGTTTGACTTACCTAAATCTGGAAGAACTGGCACCCAAACACAGTATTTGTGGAAGATGTTTCTTGTGAAGAGCCTTAAGACTGAGCAGGAATATGTACTTCATATAGCAGACAAAATAGGTTATTCAGAAAATCAGCAGTGATCATACCTATTTGTAGTGCCTTGGTTAGGAATAATACATAAGGTCTGAAATACATAGAGATCCAAGTTACCAGGATCTGATTTCTTGGACTACAGAGGCATGGAGTCATAGTCTGTGATGTTAGTGAAAATAATTATATAACCAAAATTATAGGTACAAGATGCAACAAGCCAACAGACAAAACTAGATTGAAACAAACAGCTAAGGGAAGAGAAATAAAACACATTGTGTGTTTTGTAGGCTGTGTGTACAAATGTACGGTTGATAGGACGGTCAGTTGTGGCTGGCCATTTATCCATCTTTTGGTTAAAAGGAAGATTTTTGTAACCCCAATTTGACTTTCTATGAAAGGAGTAGGAGTCCATGTCTTGTACAGATTCCAGGGAAATTTATTAAATTAATTTTTCAAGACTGCTAATACTGAAAAGAAAGAATGAAAAAGAGGGAAATGTGCAGATTGCACCTTTGAGTTGGAAGGTTGCTGGCAAGAGGAAAGCAGGGGAAGGGTCAAGGGAGAAGCTCTTCAGAAAAGTGGGAATCAGAGAATCTTTCTGCTCCCACAAATTTCCTATTCAGTAAAAAAGCAACAATCCTTTTTGTGAATTCTATCAATACCACAAGATAGACTATTTTCTCTTGAAGCTGAAGATGGACTTTAGTTTGGGGATTATATGCTTTATTCTAGCTTCTTTTTTTTTTTTTTTTTTTCTGTCTACAAACTCCATCTAAAACAAGCAAAGACATGAGTGGTCAGTTTTCATAACAGAAGTGCTTGGAAATAATTTCACAGATGCTGGTGCAGTATGGCAACACAGATTCAAATGATCTGCCCACTGGTGGATTCAGTTGCACCTGGGACTGGCTCATGCTGTCCTGCCCAGGTCATGGGGCGATCTCTTGTTTCTATGAAATTTGTGGATTATTATCCACACCACTATTAAATAATAACCTTCTAGGAAGCATGTAAAATCTCAAGTTGTATCCAGTTCGTTTTCTTGAAAGAGGCAAGTTAATTAGTATTAAAAAAAAGAGAAGGGAGGTGAGGGCTGTGCCCTGCAAATCTATGACATTTTCACAATTTCAAGGAAATAAAGGCAACTTAACTTTAAGGCCAAAGACATTTCTTCTTGAAAACACAAATTGATGTCTTACACTGAGTTTCCCTTTGTACTAGTAATGTGCAACATGGTCTCTATCAGAAGAGAAGACTGATGTCATTAGAAGATTGCCCTTTGAGGACTAGGCTGAGATGGAAGCATCACTGGCAGCAAGAAGGAACGTACCCTTGGGCTCTGGGAACAATGAACAGCGGGGGCGCGGGGTGCATCAGAGGTGGAGTTCAGGGTGGGCCTGTGGCCTCAGGCTTCATTTCAGCAACACATTCAGCAGGTGCCTCAACCCCACCAGGGTCTCTGAAATGTCAATGAAAACACTTAGTTTTCCCTCAGCGCTACCAGAGGGAATGAACTACAGAAAGAGAGAAAAATAACAGTGAGGTTCACGGGGTTCACATGGGTGATTTGAAATTCAGTTTCTCCTCAGCCATCCTGGTCAGCTCCTTGCCTCCTTGCAGCCAGGAGCCTTTGTGCTGATGGCCCCGCTCCCTCGCGGGGGACACGGCATGAAAGGGTTTTGGCAGAGCTCAGGCAGGAACGCCGCTGAGGATGGTGAGAAGCCGGGTGTGTAGCATGACCTACCTGTAACAGGACTTGTGGGAGACTGACTTTAATTCAGTTACCTTTGTTCAGTATATATATGTGTGTGTGTGTGTGTGTGTATAAACACGTCCGATGTGCTGTGACCAGGATTGCTGTTCCACCTATGAAGTTTGGGAAGTTTGCCTTTGCTGCATGCTGTGGCATGTACTTCAAAAAGAAGAAATCAGCTGCAGTGCCCCTGCAACACCAGCAGGATTTGTGGGGTCAGGAGGGATACGATCATTATGATTGCACAGAGTGCTGACATCTCTTATGGTTCACCTACCCGTTCAGACCACTTCACCCTCACTATTGCTCTGAGTCTGACTAGAAGTCTGGATAGGGGAATCCAGATTCTCAGTATTGGAGAACTGACTAGATGAGTCATCGTTTAACTCAAGCCAGTAACCACCACCCCGCAGTCGCTTGGTCACTCCCCCCACAGTGGGATCAGGGAGAGAGGCAGAAGAGTAGAAGTGAACAAGCCCATGGGTTGAGATAAAGACGGTGTAATAGGTAGAGCAAAAGCTGCACACACAAGCGAAGCAGCAGGAGACACCCATTCCCCGTTCCCCATTTCCCACTCCCCATTCTGCATTCCCCACTCCCCACTCCCAGTCCCACTCCCCCGGGTGGGCAGGAGGGGCTCAGCCATGCCAGGACAGCCGGGGTCCAGCCTGAGGGGGGCCTGGGGAGGCAAACGCCATCACTCCGTGTGTCCCCCCTTCCTCCTCCTTCCCCAGCTGTACATGCTGAGCATGAGGGCGCATGGCCTGGGACACCCCTCGGTCAGGGGGGGCAGCTGTCCCGGCCGTGCCCCCTCCCAGCGCCCGGTGCCCCCCAGCTGCTCGCGGTGGGGCGGGTGGGGAGCGGAGGAGCCCTTGGCTCAGTGTAAGCACCACCCAGCAATAACGAGAACATCCCTGTGTTATCAGCGCTGCTCCCAGCACAGATCAAACCACAGCCCCACAGCAGCCACTGTGGAGAAAATTAACCTTTATCCCAGCCCAAACCAGCACACTGAGACAGGCCATCAGCTGCACAAAGCTCCCAAGGCACAAGCCTGAGAACCAGCTCTCGGGGACGGGGTTGACTCAAGAATCTGAAGATAATGGAGTGAAAATTAGTACATACGCAGAAGCAGGTGAAGTGAATTTATATGTGCTGACAAGGTAGTATCAGTGTGACACATCTGGCTTCATTCATTCTCTGCTTTTCCCAAGTAAATCTGGGGATGGATCTGGAAGTTGTCTATAGCAGTAAAAGCACAGAACCAGAACACTAAGAAAATCTATGGGCAATCCAGTCACAAAACTCCCTTTGCTTCAGTCCTAGTCTTGCATCTTGTCCAGAAAGTCATCTGACAACTTGTTCCAGGCTTATTTACTCTGCTGGAAAATATGGAGTACCCTAAGGCAGAAATCCACCACGTTGTATTGCTGATCTCTGAAGCATGAGGGCTTTCAGAATGGCAGACAACACATTTTTGGGGTGACATCCATACAAATTGAGAGCAGTTCCAACACTTGAACACCGTTCTCCAAGTCACATCATTAACAAAGTGTGTCGGGCCCAAGCACACTTCTGAAAGCCAGTGGATAAAGCGCCAGTTTCTCCTGTGTTTCAGAAAGTCTGTGTCCCATCACAGAATGAAGAGCCTGAGGTTTCTTCCCTTGCTGCAGGGTAGACTTGGGGAACCCCCCATGGTGCAGAGAGCAGGTTTACAGAGAAATGGAAGCTTTGAGGTTAGGACCTATCAAGTTACAGCATGGTCATTCTGAATGTTTTCTTTCACTCTTTCTGCTTATGAGATGGAGTTACAAAGAGGAGAGAGAAAAAAATCTGGTCAAAATGTGATCTTTTGTGCAGCTAGCAAATCCCGAGCTCTGGTACACACCAAGAAAATACCTTTCACAGCCTAGCCCATTCCTAGCACATTGTAGGTACTGGTGCTTTCAGAAAGAAAAGATGCTCTTTTATTCCAAAGTCAAAATTTCACCTGTGTTTGCATTCAGGAGATGTATAGCTGAGATGCAAGAACCATGAACAAAACTTCTTTTTTGTGTGTTTTATCTACATGTTGTATATCTACACATGATAGCTAAGAAACTTAGCTAGCTAAAATGACCATTTATTTCTAGTATTACAAGTTGTAAACGTTCAGCTCCAACTTGATGAAATGAGAAGGTCTTCATCAAATGCTTTCTAATGAATAGGTCTTCCATTTATAACTGCCTCTCCCATGTCAAACCCACCAGGAGAGAAAAAACAGCAATTATTTATAATAACTTTATTGGGTATAATTTCCATCTGTCTTTGAAAGCTCCACCTGCTGTTTTCAGGCTGTGCATGTTAAACAGAAGTGCTTACACTTGACCTTGCTCTTGATCCACTCTTTGTGCGCAGCAGTGCCTTTCTTGTTCTGAAAGATAGGTACAATTTGTGTCCACATAAATTATACTGTACTTGCTATTAACATTCTTTTATCTGGTAAGTCACTTACACTGATTATGTTGAAGACAGTTCTATGAGCTGTTGATAACACAGGTCTATGATTTGGATGCAATATGCCATTCTTGATTTAGGAGAAGACTGAAAGGAGATGACAGTTTGCTGTAACGCAGGCAGAAATCAGGTACTGGCCATGTGCGGTCAGGAAAGGTTCCTTGGCTGCAGCTGCAGCAGGCAGCACGTGCAGCCTTGCGTCCTGGCTAAACCCCAGCTTCAGTAAGTGTTCTAATCTCCCTACCTTTCCAAGTGGGTGATTATGGTATTTTCATTTATTTCGTGCTTCAGATTCATGGAGCACATAGCATAGATAACCTCCATCCTATAGTGCGCTGAAGAAGCAATGAACAGGAAAATTTATCCAAACTTTCTTCCCTTAACAAATAGCTGGGACTGAGATAACACTCATGTGATTTACCTGGTCCAGTCAGCCACAAGACTCGAAATGCTACACCGCTGATTGACCGAAAGGTAGGGAGTCTGGAAATTGTGATCTGGAGTAAGTTGCTGTACATTCCGGGTAAATGGGGCCCCTTAGTAGGTCAGAATCCTGCAGGGCTGCACCTGCTCGCAGAAGGGAGAGAATACAAGAGGGATCCAGCCTCCCATTCATGCAGTCCTGACTCTTAACAAGAAGTTCCACCCACCTGACGATTTGGCATTGAATAAATCTCACAGCACACTTATGATGGTGGTATCACATCTCTTTTTCATATAAGGACCCAAAGAAAAGTATGGATAACAAGAATATGTAGTAAATAAATGGCAAAAAGTAGGACGAACCTAAACATATTGGGTAAATTGCTGTGCCTTCTTGTCTGTTTCTGCACAGCACTGAAGGTTCTTAGCACGCTTACAGATTCCAGAAAAGAAGTGAAGGATGTTGCTCTTGCAAAGTCTGCCTCCTCTGTGCACCCATCACTGGAAGCGCCTCCTGCCTCTCATTCAGTCAGAGATTACAGTTTCTCCCTGTCACTAAGGAAAGCCTTTAAGATGTTACAGGCAGATTTCTTCCATGAAGCGTAAACGTCTCACACTTCTGTAAGCTAAGGTTTTATTTTTCTAAAAGTAGTGGTTTTTTTTTCAAAAGAATGCAAAAAAATACCATAAATCTAAAAAAGAAAGGGGTTTTATAAACTGCGTATTTATGAACCATTTTTTTATTATGATAGTAATAATAAACACAAACAGATAGCCTCTCTCAGTGTTAAGCTTACTCTTCTAAAACCATACCAAAAAAAAAAAAAAAAATTGCTCTACGTGACCAAAAAAAGCCATGTTCTTTTTAATGCAGTTGAGCAAAGAGACACAGCCCCAGAACGCCAGTCTCATCACGCTGCTGCGCAGACCTGGCAGGCAGTTGGTACCCAGCGTCTGGGTCCCAGGAGGCAGCAAACAGCTTTGCAGTGTTGAATTTTGTACTGCTATTATTTTTAGAGTTTCAGTATGCTGCAGACATTTGCTTATATTCTAACCGTGTTTTTCCTGTGAATGAACTTGTTTAAAAGTAAATGTCCATTTGCTAAGGAAAGATTTTTAAAACATCCTGTTCAAGATAAAGTGCAGATAACATTCACACGCTGCTGTGGGCTGTGCCCTTCTTGTATACAGTTGCCGTCCTGCCATACTGAAGCCACTGGGTGTTTTGCTAGAAATTTTTATTCTTATGGTTTATGTAGTCATAAGTCATTTTTACGCTCTACGCAACTCTGCAGAGCACAATGTTACACCCCTCCACCCTCTCCAAACGAGCAGCCAAGACTCCCCCCCTTGCCCTGCCTCGGTTAAGCAGAGCCAATATAGGCTTCAGCCCATATCACTGCTGGACCGTTCCCAGGGTTTCGACGTCAGCGACACTGCCATCAGTCACGTTCAAGAGCTAAGGCACATATTAGCTAGTGTGTGACCTCTTACCTATGCACAGAACCTGCCCCGCAGACCTGTGGTTTGGCACAGCTTGTGGACCTGTTTGCTTTGTTTGCAAACCTGCTCCTCACCTGCTCTCAGAGTTGTGCAGTATTAGTGCTTCCTCTGGGAACTGGGCTACAGAGAGCCCCCACCCGTCTTCGTATGCACACGTGAAGTTGGTTAAGCTTTACCTTTGGGGGGCGGAGGATGCTTATTTATGAAGAAGGAATCAAAAGACAAGATGCTAATTGAGCAGTTTTTCCTTATGTGTTTGTGCCAGGGGGCAAACCAAAGTATTCCACTGCCTGCATGCGGTACACAGACCACTGCTGCAGGCCGATTCCCAGCTCCCTGTACAGCCAGCATGGAAAGGAAAGGCAAAGAGGAGCAAGCTGGAAGGAGGTTTGGCTCCTCTTGCCAGCACAGCTCTGCCTCTGCAAATGGAAGCTATCTTTGTCTCCTGCTGCAGTACGGAAAACAGGACAGTGTGTGGCTCTAAGCTAGGTCGATCAAAAGTGCACAGGCAAAAGTGCTTTGATGGAAAACAGGATTCTCAACTACATACCCATTTTGAAAAGGCTTTCCCATCAAGGGAAAGAGGTGAAGCCTCTTTCTAAGAGCTCTGAGAAGACTAAAAGAAAAATCAACCTGCATTTAGCCACATTATCAAAGTTTCTGACAAAGAGAAAAAAAATCTGAGTGAGGCAATTCTAGGTTCGCTAAGATGCTTCTGAGATGGCACAGCTGTTCCTCTGTCCCACACTGAGTTTTTATTGCAAAGCCACAGTGTAATGTAGCGGATCTTTTAAACGGCATTAAAAAACCCCTACTCCTCAAAATAAAAATATGGACAGTCTAGATAAGAACAAATTAATTTTGTCACTTTAATCAATTAAGCTTCCAGGAGTACGTGACACAGGAATAAGTTTATTTTGTGTGATGACACTGAAATCCTCCTTGGGTTTGCTCTATTAGTTGTGATTGCACAGTTAAGCATGCAGTCTTAGCAATAAAAAAAATCTTGTTTAAAATGTGTGTCCTACACATATTTTTAAATTCTAAAATCAAATAGTTCAGCTCAGGACAAAGAATGTATGGCAGGTGATTGATGGATGGTGGAGATGAAATTAAATTCTCCTGTGCTTGGTGTGACACAGCTGATGTACCTGTGCCATCATGTATTTCATGTTGGAAAGAGCAGATGAGGCACTTCGGATCATCACCTCTGCAGTGAAACCGCTCCTGAAAACAGACGTCCTGAGCTCAAGAACTGCCTTTGCGTCTTATCAACTTCCGTTGGTACTTTTCCCTTGTCATTCTTGTAAAGGTTATTAATTGATTTATGTTGCTGCTTAAAAACACAAATACTGTACATATGTATTTTTATGAACGTCCTCTTTGAACTGTAGCATCTCCTGGGGCTTTGAAACATCCTGATATCATTATCAGCTGTTATATTCAATCAGCTACCACATTATTTATATCAGCCAGTGATGATTTATTTTTGATTCAGAGATGCATTTTGTGCAAAGATGGATTAAATTTTAATATTAACAGTGTAAATAAGTAGCTAAGAACAATAAAATTTTCCTTTCTGTCATAACTCAAAAATATTTCCACAGGCATTTATTATTTTCAATAGAAAAAGGGTTTGATATGTAGCTTTTCCAATATTTCATGAAACTGGATAACATTTACTTCTTCCAGATGTTGCCTGCTATTAAAAATCAGAAGCAAAGCAACATTATGAGATTATTATTATTTTATTTCTGCAACATCTTGCACTGGATATTATGTTTCTCTTTGTTTGAAATAATGTGATTAGTTCTCTGATATCAAATCATGATGTAAGCCAATACTATGTCACTATGTGGTATTTTTATTATTACTACTGTCATGATTTGATGTCAGTGCATGACTGAGAATCTGACTCAATGCAAAACCATGTGCAGAAGGCAATAAGCTGCATACAAACCGGAGAAAACCTACAAACACTACAACGCCTTTCAAGGTGTGCCTTCCTTAAGTGACGGTTGTTGAACACGTTCGTTGGTGCTACAACACACCCAGTCCTTCTTTGCCCTACGACCCCTCTCTGGGTGTCCAGCATGACAGACGGGACAGTTGTTAAGAGCTGCAAACTTCAGCCTGTGGAAGAGTGGGACTGCGCGGGGTCGGACACGGAGAACACAGCCCTCCTGCCACAGCTGGCCCAGCTCTCCAGGATAGCTCGGGTCGTGGTGGTTAGCACTACTGCAAAAGTTTTCCAGAAGTGGTAACCTTGAAATATTGTAGGTCTATGTGCTGCATCTTCATTCTGGTGATGAATTTCCAGAACCTCTTCAGGCACCTCTTCAGTTTCCTATGGTTCCTCCCCATTCGTTTGCCTTGGGTTGCAGTTACTATGTATTGTATCCACTGCTCTGAAAAAAAGAATTACGAATAAAGGAATTCTTTAATAACTTTATAATGTATTAAAAGGATCCTAACCTTTACAAGTATGAAACACTTAATGTGAACTTCCACAGGTAACGTTGGCTTTTGCTGCGATTCTCTACCTAATGCAGTCTGAAATAGCAGCAGCTCCCTGATCTCTTCTCTTTGTAATCTGCTCTTCTGCCCAATTGCTCTTCCCATTAAGGACATTTTTCTAATAGCAAGTCTAAATGTTTCCTCTCTTAGTTTCAGGCCATTGCTCCTTATTCTACCAGAAAGTATTTATATTCTGCGATCATTTCCCCCTTGAGTCTCTGTGTTTTCTAGGCTGTATAAATATCAGAAGCGACCACGCTGCAGGGTGTCACTGCATGTGCTGCGGTACACCAGTCCTCTAGATGGTTAGTATCATGCAGGGTGTAACACATGCTCCAAGGCAAGCACTATAGGTGTTCCTAGGCTTTTCAGGCGCTTGCTTTCACTGAGTCCTCATAAATGCTTGCACTCTGAGGAGCAGGATTTTTTTACGCTTGTCAGGAAAAAAAAAAAAAGAAAAAAAATTCATTCCTTTTCAAAGTTGCATGAAGGAAAACCAAACAAACAAAGAAAGAAAAAAAACCCCAAATATCTGTTAGTCTAGTTTAGCAAGACAAAAATGACATCATTGTTCAACCTCCAAACCCACACTGTTTTAATGCAGCTCTATATACTTTATGATGTCATTTAGCTACACTGAACGCAGACTATTTTTTTCTTAAAACTCCTGTCTTAGCTGATGTCAAGCAACTCTGTTAGGTTCTCCACACCTCTTCATTCCATGCTAACCCTCATCCCTGACATACCAGTTCTAGTCTCCCAGGTTACTGGGATGGGATGCTCTCCTTCATCCTGCCCCTGGATTCATTTTTAAGTCCCAGGTATCTTTTTGGTCTGAATCCCAACTCCATTATTCTCAGACAAAGTCTACCCCAAGACCTGACAGTTCAATCTCTCAGATCCTTACCCAATTTTATTTATTTTATTTCTTCGTTACCATCTTAGTCTAGGCCTTGTTCTTTCTCCTTCCTATTCCACTCAGGCATCCTTCTCCTCTGCACACGGGAAGCCTTGAAAGGGCGAGAGGGGATGTGCCTGATCTCACGTCTGGTGCCGCAGCAGGCAGGAGGGACACCTGGAGAGGGCTAGGGCACACTCACTGTGAGCACGCCCTGCCACGAACACAGCAGCCAGCCCAACAGCTGCGCAAGCAGCATATGGAGACCAATGTTTTCTAAACACTTGTAAGGGGGCCATGTCTGCGCAGTGAATGTGCAAGAAAGCGCTAAAGGCACATCGCTGACAGGCAATGCTGCAGTGCTGCATCAAGCCTCAAGTCCCTGTTCCTAACCACGAAGGCATACAGACATCTTGGTGAAAGAGCTCTGCTCACAAGTGATACGGGCAAAGTGATATGTTTTCCCTAATCGGATTTTTAGAAACAACAGAAATATGGGGTTTTTGCAGTGAACAAGCAAATAAATCCCACCTCCTCACAACTGTCCACAGTGGATGTCCTTGATTGAAAGCTTAGTGAAATTGTACACAACTGATAGTAGAGACTTTATAGCACAGGGACTGAGCATCTCTTGCTAGAGGCTAACCTAACAATCCTGTAATATTTTCCTCATTCTTTTTAGGGCCCAGTTCTACTTATACTAAAATCTTTGGCAAAAGTTATTACTACATTCCAAAAGACACATTTGATATGTCCTTACTTGGAGGTGAGTGGGAAGTTTGGTTTGGGCTGTCCTCCATTTCAGTATCGCCATCTTTCATGGGGAATTCCAGCTATAGGTAGCATATCTTTAAATAGAGGGTGCTGGGCTTCTATCATACTTACTTGTCTGGAAAGAAAACAGCAGCAACAGTAATCCATAAATGTAAATATTTTAGTATGCTGTCTTTTGAAATAGATTTTTTTTTATTTGCCAGCTAACTTTCCCCCCTGATCACATCACTTAATTGCTTATCACTTTATGCATGAAGTTATGCTCACTTGTACTGACTCAGGCAGTTGTTCAGCATGCCTGCAGAGCAGTCCATCGCACATATTTTTATTCCACAAGACATTTCCCTCTCTTCCCTCCTCTGCAATCTGTATTTCTGGAGATGAGTAGGATCTCTTTTGCAGGTAGAAGTCTGATCTGAGGGGCACTGGGCACGTTCAGACATCCATAATCATTGATTTTGTACTTCATCATTAAGGCAACAGCCTTAACCTGCAGAGAAATGTTTTGTCATTCACGTCCTTTCCCTATAGGGAAAGTAGGTGCTACATGGGTGCTACACGGGTGCGTAGAAAGCTTTGCCCATCACCTGGGGAAGCAGACTGGAGCGCTGATCGCATCCCCAGTGGAGTGACATTCCGGTTACTTACAAATTAGCCTACTCCTTGCTTTTCTGGCCTTGCACATAGGCACGCAGGTGCTTGTGTCTAACCCACGTGCTTCACCATGCACAAATTTATCAGGTAGGAGAAAAAGAGAAGGAAGGGTAGAAAATCCACTGCATCAGACCACCTACGTATGGTCATCTACCTGACATGCTGTACCACGCGATGGGCAGATGAGCTATATAAACCTCAGCATAAGTTTGACCACACTTGACAAAGTATGTGTGTATGTACCATGTCCTTCTGCCTCTGAACTGCCCTCTGCAGCTCTCCCACGTACTTCAGCCACCTTGCAGAAGGGATATTAAGTTCCCACCTTCCCTCTTCCAGAAGTGAATCCCTCCCACTTCAGCTCCAGTCTCCAGGAGACTGCTCAAGCACCAGGCTGCTGAACCATCAATCTGAACACAGAGGCAGAGGTCCTTAGTCCCAGCAAAGCCTGATTTCAGTTACAGAAGAAGCGCTGCTCTCCTGACTTATTTGGGACAGCTCTACTTCCTTCGCAAAACATCCTTTCACAGCAGATGTTTATGGATCTGTGCTAATGACCCCCTTTGGCAGCTTTCTGCAGCCTTGGAAATTGTCAGAGAGGAACCACTGAGGTCCTTTCCAGAAATCAGATGATTGGATAGCAAACAAGAACATTTAGATACAGAATAAGATAGTTAGAGGCAAAAAAAAAAAAAAAAAAAAAAAGAAAAAGAAAAATATCCAGAATCATCAGGAGCTGGAAGATACTCAGCAGTGATCCCCTGCCCAGCCTGAGCATCAGCAGAGACCAGGAAGCATCTGTGCTGGAGGAGCTGTCAGGAGACAGGGTGCTGAGGAGGCAGCTGCTAATCAACATCATTAGGCAGGCTCCCACCTCTGCCTTCTAACAGTTGTGTGCTTCTCCGAGCAGGTAATAGCTCCAAGGAACTGATGAAGACAGAGGATCAGAAGACCAGTCCTTTCAAAGCTGTTCCATGAGGTTGCTGGAAATTTGGATTCAGTAGACATTTGAAGACAAGCAGGCGTAATCAACACCTTGGGTAGAAATTAGAGCTTGAGCTTCATGGTAGACATGAGAGTTTCAGCTAAAGAACAGGGAGTAGTCGATAGGACTGAGACTAGCCATTCTTTAAACAAAGCTAATACTTGTTTGTATCGAATCTGTGTTTCAGTTTAGTCTTCTAGCTACTCCCTCAATGCAGATTTTATAAAATAGACAAAAAATTAGGGATAACAGTACACATTTTGTGCAAGGGGATATTGTTTGGTCCCTAGGGTGATAATTAACTAAGGGCCTAACCAAATGATGAACAGATAGGAGTATCATAAACTGTTAAACTTTGTCTTCCCTAATTAAAAATTAACACTTTGACCCCTTGTTAAAAACAATATTCAAGAGTTGTAGCACCGTTAAGATGTAATGATCTAAGCTGTTGGTATCCAGTAGTATGTTAAAGCAATTTTAAAAAATGTGAATGTCACTCCTTTCCCCTCCCTGAGCAAAGAAGGGGCTCAGACTTGTTCACTGCAAAACCAGCTGTGGTGGTTTAGGTTGTTGTCACCCAGATCTTACCTCATCTACTTCTTCCCTTCAGTCCTTTACAGACATGATAAACATCCCCACGACATACACTGCAACATGTGCACACCCCAAAAGCTGTGCATACTGGTTATAGATACATAATATTGTCTAAGAACAAGCTGGTCCCACCACCACCTCGTGCACAGTTCACTTTCCTAAACAGACATCTGGTGCCTCAGGTGGCCAAGACCTCTGCATGGGGCCAGCAAACATGACACAGGGCTAGAAGACATCTGCACCTTTCTGAAGTGGGGGGCCAAGGGAGATGCGTGAGGGCATCTCAGATGACACCAAGTTCTTACCTATGGGAAACGGAATCAAACCGCTCATGTCCTGGCAAAAAGCCACTCCTGGTCATCTTGGCTAGAAGGGTGAATTACCACAAACCAAATAATCACTACCTCTTGAGTTGACCGCAGCCAGCTAGGTTTTTTCTTCTGCTTCCTTTAGGTGCCAACACATACAAAAAATATATTTTCATACATATATATAACATTATATATTATGTACTTGAGGACCAGAGGAACTAGACAAATCTTCTTCAGTAGCCTCCTGATTATTTGGAACTTAGCTTTATCATTCAGCTTTGCCCCTTGTAAGCCACAGGTCTTGTCATTGAGCTATTATGCAAACACTATTGGTTCATTTATGTCTTAATTATTGATGGAATTTCCTTTAACCCCTTGGTCTGAAAAGCTGGACTTTTTGGTTTTTCCACATAGATATTTCAAGATAAGCAGCTGCTGAGGACAAAGGCGCTGTAAATATGCCTGTTTTGAAGAACATGACAGTGGCTGTCACTAAAATAATTCAGAAAAAAACCACAAACTTCACCTTCAGTGAGATTTTACAGGATTTCTCCCAGCTAGCCATCTCACTATAAGAAACCAAAGGGAACTCATCTTTTTCTTTAATAACAAAATAGCTTTCACCTTCACTTTCCTGAGAGTATCTTCCTTGCTACATGACAGACTATGGTTCTTACATGCAGGAAGTCTTCAGGAGCGTCACAGAGATTTTGGTTTTTTAATCATTTACTGACCTATGACAGGTGGTCATGGAATTCTCTGTTTTTCCCTAAGTAAATTCCTACTGCAGAAGAAATATTTTGACAGTAAAAAATCCCCACAGTAGGGACAAATGAGCATCTATGAACACATAAACTTGCAAAAATAAATCTGTCAAATTATTCATCAACTTACCCAATGGATTCAGTAACTGAATATGGTTTTCTTAAATTCCCTAATGTATTTTTAAGAAAAATATCAGTTCCAGCATATAATGCATATAAGTAGTTATTCTTAAAGCAATCTGCATAAATTACTTGTAAGGTAGCTAGACAAAGAATAGGACTTTTTTTGCAGTGCCAAATTATTTCCGACAAAAACACGCAGTTTGTACCTGCACAACATAACCTGCAATAATACACAAAAGCAGTGTTTTAACCGCATAGGTTAGATTAACAAAATGTTACATTCATGCAAATTCTACTTCTCACTTTTGAATAGATTTATATTGCCATGGAAAAGTGTCACAGAAATGACTATTTCTTTAGAAATATAATTAAATGTAGAGACCAAACACCAGAATGCAAGGACACGTGTGTGAAGGGCTCCGGGCACATGTCATTGGTCTCTTGCTAGCCCAGGCAGGACTGCAGAGACCTGCACTGCATGTACCACTGGTCTCGGTGGCTCAGGGCAGGACTGCGGGGCCTCACGTTGTAGATGCGTCCTGCTCATCTATTTGAGTGTAGAGTCAAGACCACACAGTGCCAAACACCTGAGGCTGCAGCTGGTTGCTGCCTGTTTCCCACCACCAAGGGACTCCGGACTGAGCTGAGACATAGCTGGTTACACCCAAGACATCCAGATGTAAATAAGATGAGCCCTATGCTATTTGGTGTCACCTTCCAAGTGTGATTTGCTGGAGAGGGAGCCGTGTGACAGCAGCAGCCCTGCTGGTGGTCCTGCCGCTCCCCCTGGGCTCTGCGCCGGTGCCCGGGGCTGGCTGAGGGGTCAGCACCCCCAGCAGCAGGGTTAGACCCGCGGGGAAAGACCTCAAAAGCAGAGTACCCAAAGTGGGTCCTGACTCCGTGCAGAATCAGCTAAATAAAGGTGTGAGTCTCATTTCTGCTACACACCAACATCTCCACATGCCTCCAGGAGAACACTGAAACATCCAGCTGTGGAAATTTGGTTCTGAATTGTCCTGGTCTGTGGAACAAGGAAAAAAATAATTTTTTAGCCTGTTTACAATGTTTAATCCTCTAATTACATAGTCTCTCTTGCAAGAAACAGGTAGCTCTGTCTCATACCACTGGTTTTACCTAAAGATGGCCATTACCACTATCCCTTTAATAAGCTTGTATCTCAGAAAAAAATCTGCCACCATTTTTTTTTCCCCAGGTTACACCAAAGACCCCTGGTTTGCAGTATCCTGCCAGCCTCTGGGTCTTCCTCAGCAGTTCTTATTTATTCTCCCCCTTGACTTCAGTGGGAGTTTGGGGCTGTCCTAAATTAACTGTAAACATTCAGGAAAAAGACCTAGACAGCACTGTGTGTGGCTCAAGGTGCAGCTGGTAGTTAAAAAAGAAAGTAACTCCCCCCCCCCCAAACCAATGTGTTTTAGGAAGTATTAAGAAATGTAATAGAAGATACTTTGTAGAAGACATTTATTATATGGTCCTTTAAATCAAGTCACCCTTCACTTTTGATCTTGCTTACTGTCTGTCAGCACTTCCACAAAACAGCAGAGACTGTGAATGGAAAGGACTTGCAGGCAATTGGTCAGAGGCCAGGAAACTGTTCCACGTGTGGAATGATTGTGTCCATTTATGAGGCAGATGAATATGAGGTGACATAATTATCATATTATAGTGTAAAGCCTGTCAATCAGTTGCTCCTTATTACTAGGTCGCGATACAAGATCAAGGAGACACCCTATGAAATGAAAAGAACACGTTTGTGATGGTTAGTGATGCTCCTGTATTGTATAGCTGCTCTTCGGATCTCCAGGTCAGAAAATAGTGTTGAAGTAAATACTTTGTAAAAATCAAAGGAGATTAAGAAACACAGATAAATGTTAACACTTCTACTAACCTGTTATTTTGTGGGAGCTCAACCCACCCACCAGCAGTGGGCCAGGCAGGCATCTGCCATACCCAGAGAACAGGAGATTTTAACTCCTCTGAAAAACAGGAGTGTCCTAAAAGAACAATTGGTACAATATGATTATTATAATATATATAGTAATGACAACATACAGTCTGGTGGTTTTTAAACTGGGTAAGTTCCCCTTTACTGTGGAGTGAAAGTACATCAGTGAGCTCAGGCGTTCTGCCAGATACAAGCGTGTCTTGGAAACCGTTCAGCATCTTGATCGGACATCCCTAAACTTTACTCTGAACAACCTGTAGTAAGCTTTCTTGCTGTTAGAGAAAACCCCACCCTTATGCCTTACCAAAGCAAGAGACATTCCCTCCAGAGGCCATCCTGTCCGGAGCGGTGCCTGCAGCCTCCCACCCCTGCAGCCTTGCCACCAGCGCCGCCGTGTCACAGAAACCACCTGAGCTTCACTTAAACCAGCCAGAGAAGGTGACCGCCACTGTCAAGTGGCCTTGTCCTGGCACTAACGTATTTGCAATATGGAAAACTCCTGAGCCCACCACCAAATGTACAGGTGGTGTTCACGTGGAAAAAACCCTTAGTCAGCTGGGCTACATATATATTTCCATGTGCACACAAGCATATCCCACGAACAAAGGCAGCAAGCAGGAATTATGGTTGGTTTACATGCTTCAGGAGGTCTGGCTTCTTCATTTGCTTCCCAGTGTCTGCACCAGGTCTCTAAAGTTCAGTCGTGACATGATGATATGAGAAGTGACTTCCAGAACATATATATGGTTCCTTCTTTTCCTTCTCGAGCAGTGTTCTCAGTATGCATTTTTCTTCTAGATCTTAAGAATGAAATAAGGGTATCACAAAGAAATATACCCACTATGTTACCTATGAAGATGTTTTAATTCCATGTTTTGCAGGTCCATCAGGAAGCGTTCTAAGAAGATTTTTTTATTTATTCATTTCTTCATTCCTGCAAATACAGCGATCTCACTCTCACTGATCCTGTGCAAACATACTTGCTTCATTGGGAGTTAAAAGCTGTCCATATGCCTATTGCCTTGCACCCGAAGTCTGGCTGAGTAGCGAACTGCACAAGGAAAAAACAATATATTGAAATATCTGTTTCACAGCCATGAACATCTGTCTCCTCTTCAAAAGTAACATAGTGTAATCTGGATATATATTCCCAGAGTGGAACTTTGGTAATTCAGATTAGAAGCAATTCTTGATGTTTTAAGGAGCCTGTTTATTACAAAAACAATTACACAACCCACCAGCACAGTACACAGAAAGGGAGAAGTAGAAGTTTATTTAGCAAGAAGCATCCTGGCAGATGCCAGCACAACTGGGGCAGCTAAATTGGCTTGTACCAATAACTCTTCCAGCCAGCTTGTACAGAAACCTTTGAGTCTAAGCCCTCTGCATGCTCAGGTGTACCAACCACCCCAACATTTCATATGTGGCTTAAGCATACTATTTCATCCACTTTTCACTCAAAGCTTTATTATCTTTCAGAACCGCTTTTATTATTTTGTCTCCTGTACAGGGAGCTTTGAGATCAGAAAAATATTTTTAAATTTCAATCCTCTTTCCCCATGAAGCTCAGTCACTTTTGACCAATGTGTTAAATAATCTTTATGTTCTTTGGGCTGAATCATTGGGCACCAGCATTGGTGTATTTCCCGGTTACAATACAAGAATTGAGTTTAACATTCTTGCACGTGGACAGGAATCCCTTAAGCTTCCTGACTTGTAATAAGGTCTCTGACTTCCCTCATACTTCTTTTTGTTCCTTTCTCCATACCCGAGAGTGACAGGCACAAATGACTACCTTAATTTCCAGTCTAGTTTCATTCAGATTGGTGCATTACCTTTGGGTGGTCTATTGCACAGCCATTGCCTGGTAAGCTTCATAGCCAGGCAGAAAGAATTCCTCTGAACTCTTATTTTCTTATTTTTTAAACTCCACTGATCCTATTTCTAAGTAAACTAAACCCATAATATTCAATTCAGAAACAATGTAATATAGGTCTGTTCACATTTTCACAAACACTGTAATGTCTAAAAAGCATGCATCCTATAGGGTGCATTTAAAAGAAGCCCAGCTTGCATCAGCTATCAGAAACAAGATTTAAGATACCCACTTATTCCCATATTAATGTACATTGTCTGTTTCAGCACTGATATATTTTTCATGTGCAGCCTTTTGATTTACCATTGCTACTAACTCAGTTAACATTAAAAAAATACATGAAAACTCATCTTAGCTGTTTGATTCTGGTTTTCTTGAATTGTCTCTTTTGATTTGCCTAAAGTTAATAACATGATAAATATTTGCCAGTCAGGAAATTATTAATTTATTACACAGAAGGCCAAAGCTTGCTTAGTTATGATTGCAAATAGCCTATTAGTCTTAAGTGTAGTTGCAGAGCTGCAGCTGAGAAGAGTTTTGAACTGTGCATAATTTTCTGTAGGATAATTTTCCTGTTATTAAGAAGATTAAAATGGCAATTTGTTTACTAAACCTTTCAAAAAAATTTGCACTGAATCAAAGTTCCTTTGACTTTCCATCCATAAAGTAGCCCTTTATTTTGTGGTGGTACTGGCCAGCTGTGCTTTCAGCCTCACCAAATCAGGCTGCTTGCTGTCCTAGACAGCCAGACATCTCATTTAGCATGGCTTGTTTTCTCACAGTACATAAAAATACTGAAAATTATGATTACTCATATTTCCTATGTTTCATTTTAAGGTTAAGCAGGATAAATTCACTTCTGTTCTTAAGAATTTCCAGCTGTGATCTTCTAACCCCTTGTTTTTCCTCAGCTTGGCACATTTTTTAAGATGCCCCTTTCAACCTCAGGTAATCTATGTTACTTCAAAACTGTTTTACAAGCAGTAGGACAAAGCCTATCGCAAGGCAGCCCACCCCAAGACTGGGGGTCTCCCTGAAATCTGGGAATGCATTAAGGAGCATTTTCCCTGGCTCGGTTTCCCATGTGAAGGCTGTGCCTGAAGGAGGTCACGATGCCGAGGGCACCCAGAGAAGCAGCTCATGGGGGACATTTATCCTTCCTCCCTCTCACACGAGGAAGGGATGGAGAGGGCTGGCCTGCCCCTCACTGCCACCAGCGGGTGGGCTCCAGCCACCTTTGTCAGCTCCATGGCTTTTGTAAAGGAAAAAGTGGGAAGTAGTGACTACAGTAGGTAAAGGGGAGGAAGAAGAGCCACAAAAATGACGTGAAGAGCCTGATTGGGAAAGAAAATAGTAGTTGAAGTAAAGTTGTGCTTACATTTTCAGTAATGTTTAGATGTGATGTGGCTCAAGTGAAACCAGAAAAGTCTGAGCTTGCATAAATATAAATAAGTAGATCTAGTCTGAAAATAAAATTGAAAATCAAGTAAATAATTACAATTCAGAAACAAGCACATAGAAAATGCAATAGCAGAATAAATTACAGTGCTTTTGGCTATCTTCTCTAAGCAGCACTACTGTTTTATTGTCAGTCAGGATTACTTCAAAACCAGTAACTTTTTGCTCCACAGCACAATAATTAGATGTATTTATTTCTTGAGTGAGCAAAGACCTGGTGACTTAGCAAAAGTAGCAAAGAAGTACATGATACTTATAGGAGTACAACCTAACGTGCCCAGTTTGGCAGGTATTTTAAATTTGAATGCTTCACTTTTACATTTAGAAGTTACGCAAGCACCTCATCCAGGCTGCAGTTCATCGTGGTTTAAATAGAGTTCAACCTGATTAAAAAAAATAAAGCGGTATAGGAACTGGTTCTGGTGATCTAACAAGTCATTGACTTCCCTTGAAGCCAACACAAGTGAAAGGCCACAAGTAAGCAGGAAGAGGTACCAGACCCCTCTGTCTCGGCACAGTATAGAGGAAGGAAGCAGCACAAGAGGTTTCCGAGACAGCCTAGCTCAGCATAGGGTCATATCTCTTGCTGGCTTGCTTGTAAATGATGAGAGCTTAATTACACTTCTTGATGCAATTATATCTTTAAGCTCAAACACACGGAAAGCTGTTTTGTCACTGTAGTGAGTGGACTTTGGTTATGCCCATTGTGGCTGAGCCAGACTCGGTACTACTTCGCCAGCATGTGTTGTCTGCATTAGGAAGCCGTCTCTGGCAGTCTTGGCTTTGGTCCTTCTCCAGGTAGAAAATTTAAAATCCCAGTTTCACTGTAAATAGCACCATATTGTGCTGTAAACAGCACTAATCACATCTCACTTCATGAGTGCGCCTACAGTGCAGCTGGTCAGGAGATAAAGGAAACCAGGGACTGCAAAGTCTGAATGGAGTCAAATTTTGCACAACAGCAGTTGAAGGCAATGTTTTGATCTACAGAGCAATAATTTGGAAAGTGCAACTTGATTTCAAGTCAGCTGAAATTTTAAAGTAGTCTGAAAGACTAGTCCCTTGCCCTAAAATGAACTAAAAAAAAAAAGAAGAGAGAAAGAATACACCAATTAACAGATTTTTGCACCAGTGAGGGAGATGGGTTCTCACTTTGTTTTGGGGGAGGCTACTATTTATTTTCAGGATCTCTGAAAGCTTATAATATAGAAGTATGAAAATACAAACTGCACATACTATTTCTTTTAGAATAAAATCAACATTTGGAGTGAAATTTCAAGGGTTTTCAGCTCTTCTTTGCTTCCTTATAATGTTAATAAAACACCTGCCTGAGCGCAGTGGGCTCCTGGAGGGGGCTGGGCAGTGGTCAGTGTCCAAAAGGCAAACTAAGACCACTGCCGCTGCAGGGAACCACCACAGATGGTACCCGAGATGTCTGCATCGGCAAGTCAGCTAGCCAAAACCAAAAATAAAATGAAACAAATATGATTGTGTGTATTTAAGAATATTTGAAGGCAGCTGTGGCTGAATAGCACAGAGAATACTGCAAAGCAACAAACACTCCAGCCTTTGAAGGGAATGCAAATCAGGTGGGAAAAAGAGGACCAGGATCATCATGGAACAATGAGGACCAAGTCACAGTCAATCCTAAAACTACAGATGAAGACTATTAGACAAATAAGATCAGCACTGATGAGTACTATGTCAGAAAAATTGGTTAAGAAGTGATACTGAATAAAAAGAGGCTATGGTCAAAGACAGTTGAAAAGTGTTTTTTAAAGAAAACAGAAGAGTATTATCCTTTCAGCAAATACAAGCCTCAATGTTCTAGCCTTACTGAAAGCCCTAAGTGACTGAGGCGCCTACAGCCATACATTAAACTTTTCTATATTGTTGATGTCACTACCACCACTCCAAACAAAAACAACCAACCAACCCAAAACCCGCATCCCTGGCTGTTCTTGCACTTGCAGCGGAAATAACTTTTATAGTAGCACAGCAAACCTGTTCCAGACAGATGAAACAGCCATACAGACATAAAGCATCTTATAAGGTCCTATGGATGCATCTCTACATTATGTACAAATCTATCACTGTATTTTTTTTATATACTGAAAACTGACCTATGACTCTCAGCACAGTATCTGTATCCATCTCTAACGGGTTAGGCCTGCTCCCATTTTAGGAGTACTGTGAAGGCTCACAATGGGGCTCAGCATCCTATTTGGGTACATCAGGAGGTGATACAGAGCTACATCCACCTCATCCCCACATCCACCTTGCCTTGACGCCTCCCCACCTACCTTACCCCAGAAGCCACACAGATGAGGGAGGGAAAAAGTCCCTTGACAGCTAAGTTGTCCCTCTTGCACATGCACAGGATTAGCCCCTCTGCCAATATAGCTGTTATCTGCCTAATCCTCCTTTTTGAATAGCCTCCTTCATGCCATGTATCTAGAGTCCTACCCGAGCCACCCTATCAGACTAAGGCCATAACTAGTTCACCCAGAAGATCCAGTTGGAAGCTCTGTGCCTGGGAATGAATCTTTGTCTACAAGATGCCCAGCTTCTCCTGGGTCAGCAGATAGCACAAGCTGAGCCAAGGCGGCAGGGCACTGCTTTGTAAAGGCAGGTACAAGGTCTGAATGTTGTGCCAGGGCTTAGGGGTGGTATGAGGTCACGGACACGGCTTGGGGAGGGCTGTGGCAGGTAAATGTAGCGTGGGCACAAATCACAAAACCGTGGGGAGGAAGGCCAGAACAGCAGGAAGGAGAGAGAAGGGCTTAGACAATTAACATTCACGTTTGCATTGAGCTGTGGTATTAAATCCACGATGAGGTTAGTGCCTAGATGGGAAAATCTACCTTTGACCTACATGCCCTGTGCCATAGCCTACAGCGTTCAAGCATCAGAGCCATTCAGTGCTAGAGCAGGCAGTGTCTCTGGGTGGGCACCAGCCCCCCAGCCCTCACGGGCACTGCTCTGGGCAATTTGGATCAGAACAGATACACCTAAATGTATGTTGAGGCTTTTCGCTGAGCCCCTGAAGAACAACATGAAGCCATGGGCTGCACTTCAGGTCAAGCTGCTGAAAGCGCCCAGTGAGGCTGTAAGACACATCTAGTCCAGCACACCTGCCTGCCCGTGAGAACTCAGGAGTACAATGGTTTGCCCCCTCCTCAATCAAGATAGTTTTATCATTAAAATTTCCTCCTATCGTGGGACATCTGTGGTACTCCTCATGCTTCCAAGCACAGAAGTTATTTCTGAGAGCTGAGTGCAGCCCTTTGCACCCTTTGACTAAATTCTGACAGCCATGTACATGAACAAGCTAGATTTTTGTTACATAAAATAAAGGCTACCATACTTTTTATTGGACCAGGATATCAGTTAGATTCCTAAGAGCAGTTATAATAGAATCAAGTTACAATGTCAGTGTGATAAAAGGTATCACATCATTACTCTGTCCTTTTTACCTTATTCATTCACGGATTGAGGTTTCCTGGATTTCTGTCAAAAGAATTACTCTTTTAAGAATAGAGAAGACCAATGCCATCTTTATACAGTTTGGGAATTCATCTTGAGTAGCCCAGAGATTAACAATATCAGTGACAATTGAGTCAAAGGCATCTATGGAGTACACTAACAACGAAATAGACCATGGAACAAAAGATGGGTAATTCAACAGCACACAACTGCTGAATAATCATTTTAACCCTACCAAGTAGCAGGATGGCAAATAAAATAAATAAAAAATGAATGAGTGTAAAGAAAGGAGGGGGGAAAGAACAGCAATGTACTCAGAGGGAACTAGGCAATTTTGAAGAAAAATGTGTGCAGAACAGAAATCGTACAGCTGTTAACAAGAAAGAAAAATCAATTTTACACCGTATAAAGGATACATTTACATCATTATGATTATGTTGGGAAAGGATTAGAATTTCACTTTCTTCAAAGCATGCTTGCAATGAGTCATGTGATTCTTCCTTATCTGATGATCATGATGATGCATAAAGAATAGCACCTCTCAAGCATCACTTTATTCAGTAACAGACCACCTTGTCTCCCTGAGCTCCCTGTCTGCCAGATCTCATGTCTTTGTTTTCCATAGGTAAGTTTAATTAAACCAGCAGAAGCTGAGTTATAATGGTTCACAAACAGTGGTAGTGACTAAAGGGGGGCAGGGGAGAAGTGAGGCAGGAGAGTAGAAAGTGTGCTTTTTTTCAGGAGCTCAGTAGCATTACATAGGCAGATCAACCCTAGAGTTGGCATAAGCAAGTGATACAGAAGAAATCAAAACCCAGACAGCTGAATTCAGATGCTGGTGGCACAGGAAAATGCAAGTCACCTTTGTAGAAAACCCAGGTGTCTCAGAAATGGAGTAGTTAAATAACTTTTCACTCTTTCTTTTGTTGTGATTTGAGTCTAAATCTGTTTTCCTCACACAGGGTACCAATTGCTGTGATTTGGATTACAGCAGTCAGGAAATAACACAGCACAAATAAAATTAAAATAGCAAACAGCAAAAAGCATTACCATCAGTCAAAGTCTACTGTCCATGCCTTTTCTCCATCTTCCAAAGACCAGACCACACTCCTCCTTGTCTCTACTTCATCCACATCCTTCACCCCAATCTCCTTCTACCTCACTCCTCAGAGCTATTTAACCACTTTGTGGGGACAAGCTACAGATGCACATTGTCAAAGCAAGGCCACAGCTGAATATTATCAGTGTCGATCCACCCACTGTCTTCATTCCTCTACATCTTTAAGTATGGTTTTAAAATGTATTATTCTGATTTGAGTACAGGTATAAAACACGTGTGCAAGGACAGGGCTGGCCAATGCCCAGAAGCCAATACATTCTATCAGCCCAGACAAGAACACTTTCATTTCATCCAATTTCAACCCTTTTAATTTCCCAGCTTCCCCAGAACAGACCAGCAGCCCCATGGGCCATGGCTCCCAAACCAACCCACCCCGACCCACCTCCCTCTCCTGCTCCCCCGGCACAGGGCTGTCTCTGCTGGCTGTAGCACAGCACCTCCGCCACTGCGCTTGCCGAGGAAAGCTCCACAGGAACCAAGTTTGTTGCTTTATCAGTTACAACCACTGTTTTAAATTGCATCTGGCACCATATAAAAGCAAACACAGCTACAGGCTCGGTTATAGTCCCTTCCGCATGGGGAGAAGGTCTATGGGAGGGGAAAGCCGTGCTCCCCATCACTGGCATTTCCCAATTAGTCTCAAATACTGTCAGAAAGTCAGAAATCAGCCCAGAGGCAACCTGCAATGAGCTGCATATTAGAAATGCCTTCACCTCCTGCCCAAGCACAGGCAATGGCAAGCAATGGGCAGTCATATTCCTTACCATTCCCACCTCTTTGCTGCCTCAGATCTGCATCCCACCCCCTTTCCCTAGGGCAGATGTTAGCCCTCCTCCTTTCATTCTTCCCTGCCTGATCCAGAAGCTCAAAGGCATAGAGGCAGGCCTTGGATTCTGGCTGGCATTGTCCCCTGAATGAGCCAGAACACTGCAGCACTGTGCCCGCGGGGGGGTCGCAGGGCTCTGCCTCACCTACAGCCCTGGCACTCGCCACCTCCCCACCCTCTTCCCCACCTCAGATGTTACGCTCAGGAAATTTTAGTTTTATTTTAAGGAAAGCTCACAACAAACTTGCAATTAGAAAAATATTCTTAAAGGACCTAGAGAAAACAAAATAAACCATGTTCGTTCAGTTCGCTCTGCCCGCAGCAGCCTTGTAGGTGGGTCCTTCATCCCAGCTGCTCACTAACTGAGAAGCAGAAAGCTCAGCTGAGTTTCCCCACATCCCCACAACATATTTTCCATTGCCTCTGAAGCATGGCTGTCTGCTTCCCAGCCCTTCCTTCAGACTTTTGGTCTCTCGAAGACACAAGCTGAGCAGATCTGCAGTGGCTCTGCTGGACTCCACCGGTCTGCCCATCCTCAGTCTCTCCCTAAACCCGTTCAAGAATTTCCCCCGGCAAGCTCACCCAGGTTCTCCAAAGAGCATAAAGCCAAATTACAGCAAACCCATCAAACACGCAGCTGGCCATAGCTGAGCCCTGCAGTAGGGCTGAAAGGCCAGTGTTGTGGGACCAGAAGAGAGGCAATGGGTCCTGAAGTGCTGCTGAGAGCCCTGGGTAAGTGCTTCCTTTAGCTGAGATGCACTTTGCATGTTCAGAATGAGCCCAGGAATTTGTTATTGTACTACTGTAACTTGAAATAGGCCAACATTTATAGCAGTCAGTGGAGCAATTACAGCTTTAAAGTTTGACGCTGAGGCAAAAACAGGGCTGATAATTACAAATGAGTGATTTTCAGAGTGTGAAATACTGAGGAAAAGTAATAGATTGTAAGTAAGGTTTGTCTTAAGGCATATAAGCAGAACTAAGCAGTTAAAAACAATGAAAAAGCGTGCAGTCTGCATGCAATGTATATGCACTATGTGTTGCTTCTGCTGCCTTGTATTCTTTGTAGACATTGTATAAAAAGAGACTTTTTCCTAAATGTGTAACAGCCCAGGTAGCTCTACATCACTTCTTAATATCACCCTTCCATTCCATTCCTTCCTCGCTTTTCTTCAGTCTCCTCCTGTGCATCTTTCTTGTCTTCAGCTTACTTAACCCTGCACTGCAGTGCCGCTGCCTACATCATTTTATGCCAGTTACTGCCTCCAGCTTTTGCTATAACTTTAAACAATCTTTTCTGTTGTACTAATAGCAAGGTCTTAGTAAGTGACTAAAATCTCAGATTCATTCTGGGAGAAAAGAATACCCTCTCAGTTCCTATGTATTAACCACAAAATAACTCCTGGCAGAATATATGATGTGGATACATCACTGCTGGAGAAACACAAGCTTCAGGCTGGGGCACAAGCTGGTGGGAGCGTGTTCGGTTTCAGAGCAGAATCAGCTATCCAATATGAGGTCATTGGTGTGGCTGTGCCCTACTTAAATGCATACACTGAAAGAAAAAAAATGGAGAAAAAAACTACCCTGTTCAGCCAAAGGTAAGAATATAAAGGAGTGCAGTATCTGATGCCTAAACAGCGTGTGGTGGGTGTTTGTTATTTCTCCAAACGCTTTCACTTCTGCTCCAGCTAGTCACTTGGTAATATTGCAAGCAGGAAAGTGCAACTTGCCAGGGTGCAAGATAACACAGAAAAAAGCCAGTTATCGGAACAGTGATAGCAAAAGTCAAATATAAGCTGAGAAAAGCTTGCCTTCTCAGTTCTCAGTGCCTTAATGAACTGACATATAGATGAGTTAAAAACAAAAGATGAAAAATCCATATCAAAATCCCTGGCAGAGCTTCGGCTCTATGGTAACACTCTCACCATGAAAACAGCAGCGCATCAGTTTGAACTGCTCAGGGGATCAGTGGTACCTCTGCCCTGGAGGGGCAGCAGCAGGGGCTGCTTTCTGCCTTCTGACACCCTGTCCAGCTCTCGCTGCTTCACCGGGTGCTTTGCTCAGCGGCCAGGTACGGTGTAGCGCAGGGATCCCAACCCAGTGGGCAAGGTCTACCCTTTGCAGGCCACGGATGACATCTCAGCACAGATTCTCTAGCTGTGGCATGCTTCCTGCAGCTTTTTGCTCTTTAATTTAATTACCCAAAGTTTTCTTTTGACTCTGCAGCTCGAGGCAACTAAACTAAGGCAATTCATTTGAAGCATATGAGTAGAACTTTACATTTTAACATTCTTCATGAAAATCAATGCTAAGAAATCCGTATCAATATCTCAAGTCTCGGAAGACTGAACGCCAGCAGCAGTCAGGAGGTCTGACTGGCAGCTACCTTCTCAGGAACTGCAGAAGAATGCTTAATGCTCTGGCAGGCAGAGTCCCATTGCTGTCACAAAACCCAAAGCCTAAAGACCATGTGGCTCAGAGGTATTGGTGTAACAATCTCTCAATTCCATATTATTTTAGTGCAGTGTTGCTAGGTTCTGGGGTTTGTTTTCATTTGAATAGTCATTATAATGATTTGAAGTAGTCTTTAAATCTTGAAGGATTTTTCTCTAAAAAATGAGCAATGTCTGTCCATTTTACGAGATGTGTTCCTCAAGAGGAGATTACACTTGAAGTGGAAACTGAGAAGAGTAATCTCACTGGACCACAGGCAGTGTCGAAGATTTCTAGACGTTTTTGCAATGTATTATCCTCTCAAAAGAATACATAGTAGAGTTACCTAATTTTAAGAACATGGTAGAACACTTAGCCTGTTTAAAATGCAGCTAACTGACCTCCCTAGAAGAAATATTGAAGGGTCTTAACAGTGGGAATGAGAAATGCAGACTAAATGCTGGATCTATTGTAATTCCCAAATCAAATCTGCAAAATTGTCTGTGTTTCAGGTTTTGAGAGTGGGTTTTCTTAAGTCATAGTTCTGAATCCAACAGCCTGTGTTCAGGGTAGTGAATTGGTAAATTAAACCGTCTATTGACATTTTTTTAGCCAAAATTGGAAGATAAATTGATTTTCTTAGATGCTGGTATTCTGTAAGATTGAACATCGCCAAAGAGGTTTCAAATGGAGCCTGTTGTCTTACTAATTTGCACACCATGCCTTTTTTTCCTTTTTTTTTTTTTTTCTTGATTAAAACCTTAGTAAGGAGCTGCTCAAACCTGGGGAGTTGCTAGGCATAACTGTAGGCCAGCATGTGCCAAATATGCCACAGCATGAAGTCTTTAGTTGTCATCCAGCATCCTGCATGTAAACAATTGGCAAACCTCTTCTCCCCCTACCTCCCAGGACTTTTGTTATTGAATTGCTGCATAGTGTATCTTAGCCTAATTGAACTCATTACTTAAGGGACTACTCTGTCTACACAAGTATTCAGGAAATATTATTCCTGAATAACCAAGTGTAAATTCTTGTGCTGGAGCAAGAAGGGGTTAGCTAGCATACCTAGATAAAATAATGAATAAACAGGTCCTAAATGATGTTCTGCCAGCTTCACTGAATCCAGAGAAACCCCACAGAAAAGCCCCAAGGAGCGATTCCCTTTCCCACACAAGGGTTGGTGTGAGAAGCCCGGCTTCCCAGGAGCAGGAGACATGAACGATGGAACCGTATAACCTACTAACATCGCCTGATGGTCCTTCTGGTTCCAGGAGTTTCCCCACCTTAACCACGGAGCCTGTCACATCAGGATAAGCATTTCCTGAACTGATGAGAAAGTCTAACGAGCAGCTGTCCCCAGGAGCACGCCACTCAGCTTCCCCCAGATGCTCTTGTTGACTTCAGAGAAGTGAATCCTCGTGGGGAAAAATTAAAAAACGCTCATGATTATTAGGAAAAACTGTTGTGTTAATTGCGTAGAAGTATGGTTCTGTTTCTTCATTATGTATATTTTTAAAATCTGGTGCTACTACCTCAAGTTCTCATGTTTTCTGTTGTCTTTTATTCTGGCACTGTGCCCATGTTTGTGCTTACTACTGCTGTTGTCAGGATATCTGTATTAGTTACTTTTCATGTGGTATATGATCCTTTTATTTTCCTCCCATTTAGTACTGGGGGTAAAAAAGCAGAAAGAAAAAGCTACTTATTGTACTCGTTTGAGCTTTACTTCCATCTCAGCATTTTAAGTGAGTAGTTCCATTGAAATAACAGCAAAAGTTTCATTATTCCTTCTTACAGTTTGCTTGTTGCATAGAAAAAATTAGCTGCAAAGTAAATGTAATTTTGATGCAGGTTTTTGGGAAAACTAATAGGCTGGCACTTCAAAAAAAAGTATGGAAACCTAAAATCAGCCTGAAAGAGCCTCCAGATATAAAGGAACCAAGAATGGAACTAGTTATACATGTAACAAGCACAGAGTTGTGGTTTATAAACTGGAATGCATCAGTATGTGAGCGTGCAGTAATCCCAGCCGGAGAAACATTTGGAAATTCTTGTGATTTTCAGCTGGATTTCGCTATATTGTGTGGCGTCTCCTGCTCATAGTCCCAACAAGAGAAATGAATTGGAACTAGGTGGAGGTGCGAGTAGGGACAATGTGACCTGTGCCCAAAAGTGAAAAAAGAAACTAATCTCCACATCCTACAAGGATGGAGGTGAGCATTGAGCAAATCCAGCACTGCCTGAAAAGAAGCACGTGAAGAACACGGCCATGTATGGGAAGACAATGAAAACAAAGGAATGAGCGTAGCAGCACCGCTCTGCCGAAGACAAACAGAAGGCATGTTGTCGCGGGAGAAACACTGGCAAACTGCTTCACTAAGAGAGCAGGGGCTGAGGAAGAGGAAGATGTGGGCTGCAGGGACTGCCAGCCTCATTCCACTTCTGCGAGGGTGGAATTGCAGCTCTTGTCTGCATGAACTAATGAACTTAGCATGAACTAATGTCTTAATATAAATCTCATTGGTTGTGGCAAAGCTGTTTGGCATGGGATGGTGGCAGGCTAAATCCCAGGTGAAGGGCTAAATTACAGCTGTGAAGTGATCTAGAAAGTGATGTTGTGAAAGGTAATTTAGCAGAAAAAGGGCAGAAGAAAAGGCAAGTCCCAATCAAGTTTTACCTACAAAACTCTCATCTGAAAAGGTGTGTTCCCCTGTTTGAGGCATCTATTCATAACTGGTTTTACTCAGAATGCTTAAAAAAGCAAAAACCCAACCCAGCCTTCCTATGTCAGGCACATTATTCAGGGTATAAAGTGATAGGAACCAAATGGAAATGTGCCCACGCCTCCTGATGACCACATACATGTGCACCTGTTAGTTGCTGCACACAGCAGGCAATGGCACAGCAGCCCCAGCACCGGAGGTCACTTACCCCCTGCCGCCGGCCTGCCTTCGACACACGGATCATGTCAGCATACCTATAGGTCCCGTACGAAGTGTGCGTCGCAGCAGGACAAGCGCCAAGGGTTTGACAGAACGGGCTAGGTCACGGGTGCTAATCAACACATGAGAAAGTCAGCCACCAACAGACGTGTTGGCTGGTGACCAGTGGGGCGGTGGAGAGATGTCCAGAATTCCCAGGGGGAAAAAGAGATTCTTGAGACTAGATTCACCCACCGTTACTCATACCTTTACTCCATGACATGCCTGAGTGAAATCAGTGAGATAACATCACTGAGGACACCTTAAACAAAGCCAAATCTGAAACTTTCCTCATATTCAAATAAAAAAGACAAGAGTATTGATAGAATTAATTGAGCTAATATATTTAGTGCATGAACAGCTGCTCAAGAGGTTGCTTAACATAGTATAGTAAAGCAGATAATTCTTACCTGTAAAAAAATATTAAATATAGTTTGCCAATCTGGAAAACAAATTACTTTCTGTTCAACATCCAAATGATAGCAAGCATTATCTTTGGAATTATTTAATTATTTATTTTAACATACTTATATACAGTGAGTGACTCATCCTGATATAATAGTTTGTTTCGACATAATCTAAGTAAAGACTTCTATGACTTAGTGAAGTTTTTTAACACATTTGAGACTTAGAAACTTTCCTCGTAAGCCTTCATAAATATAATCATAGCGACAATATGTCTTTTGTTGTCACGATTTCCAGTTTTTGTGTCCCTGCTGAGGGCCAACACCATTGAATGATGTCTTAGTTGCATCTGGAATGGATAACGCTTGAGCAAAATATGCAACACACAGTTTGAAATTAATTCTAAGCAGCTAAAGAAATTTAAAACATACATGTTTTTAGGTACATGTATATTATATATTGGTGTATAATAATATATACACACACATTTATTTTAACGTTTAGCTTTAATAGCAAAAAGTACAGTAGAATTCCACTGATAGCAAGATTTGATTCTAGATTATCCATAGAAAATTGGTGTACTTTTTCTGAAAATCAATACAAGCTCAAAACAAAATGTGATACCAGGTAATTCTCTGCCATGGTGGTCTAAAACCAATAATCAATTTGAACACCTAAATCATTGAATTAAACCCTATAGAAATCAAATAGATACTTGATAATGAAATACCTCCATTGGAAAATGTTACCGAGTAAAATCTGTGTGAATCCCAAGTAGGTGAGCATACAACATTTAGAACATGGCCTCTCAGTCCTGACTGGAGCCCGTAGGTACTACTGGAGTACAAATAATAAATAATAGTACATGTACTGTAAACTCTCTAAAATCAGTGATAATACCAAGCATTTTCCATCTTTGAAACACTGTACAAACATAAAACTATTCCTCACAACACCCCTGTGAGGTAGGTACAAAAGTATTACCCCATCTTTACTGATGGGGCAACACATCCCAATAGTACAAGACGCCAGCGGACTGCATGGGGGCATCCGCTCCCCAGCTCCCGGGTTCCCAGAAGTATGCCAAGCTCAAGCAGAACCAGAGCCTCAGTAGCGACTTGCCCACATCCCTAAAATATGTCAGTGGCACAGCCCAAAGCTGTTGGCTTTCACATTTGTCACTTTGTCAATTGGTTGAGACATTCTCCCTTCTGAAAAAATAAAGTACTATACATTGATGCTGCACCATGCACAAACATGTATCCATAAATCTGCTGATACTGTTAATATCTGCAAAGGGAAGGCATGTCCCTGCGAGTGTCTGCCTTGTGTAGCAGAGCCATAGCAAGATTCCCAAATCCTTCCACTTTTATGCATAAAAGTTACAGGTTCTTTTACTCGCTTCTGTGAAACGGGACTGATTATTCAGTCGATGGCACCACATTCTATATTAAGGGGCACAGTCTTTTTTTTTTTTTAGATTCAGCTTTCAGGACCTCCTTTAAAACTGGGATAATCCTGTGGTATGTACTAAAATATATGTATTCTCTTTTCCCTCTTTTTAAAAATAAAGTCCAGAATGTTTTTGCCTAGACATACTTTTAATATACTATCTAGCTAGCTTTGATGACATGTACGGGAAAGCAAGCCCTCTGAACCTGGAAGCAGTCCCTCCTGCACCAGGATAAACCTGGAGTCCCTCCGCCGAAGCCCACAGCATTTCGGGGGTGTAAAAGCAGGCGCAGCGAAGATCGGCCAGGACTTTCATCCCCCTGACCCTCTGCAGCTGCCCTGTACCAGCAACGCAGCAGCGCGTTCGTCAGCAAAGCCTGCGGGCTATACACATACCTGGTCACACCGCTGACGACTTCGTCATTCATTATGCTAGTGTTACACATAGATACAAAAACCAGGCAGCTCTTTTGACTTCTGCAGAATTAAAGAGAAAAAGGTAAAAAAATGAAACACAGTATCTTACGAATGACAGAGTACGTGCAGAGAAGTAAATTAAAGGCAACACAAATACAGCATAAATTCAGATTTAGAAAAACAAAGTTTTTGCCAAGATAGAAAGCACAGAATAGGTGAAGGAATGGATAACAGAAAGGACAAAATAGGTAAAGGAATGGATAATATCTTGAGAAATACTTTGTACAAAAGGAAAAAAAACATGGGCAAAAAAGTAGTCATGTCAATCATTTATCATAAATGCTCTCTAATAACTCATGGCAAAAATATAAGTGAAGAGTTTAAAAGCCTTGCTGGAATTTTCATGTGTAAAATAACCTTCCCCTCAAAAAAAATTCTAACTGGCCATTTTTCTGATTATCTAGAGCTCCTCCATGGCTCTGTTTTTAAACATCTGTAATTCAGCAGACTTTGACCATTTTCATCTGTGTAGCACATCTTATTATTTAATGTCTTCCTATAATAAGAAAAATAACCCATACATATTTAAAAATAGATACCATTCTGCTTTTGTCCTTTTTTGGGGGGGAGGAGGGGAAAGCAGGTAATTTTCCTCCTGTGTTTTGAACAGAACCACAACTATCAGTGCTCCTTCGCTTTCCTTCTCTTTTGCACATCACGTTCTCTCTCAGCAGGGCTCAGGGATGTGCATGCAGCAACACAAGCACAAGCCTATTGTTGTGGAGTCACCAGAGGGAACTCGTACCTTCTTTGGGTAGGTCTTATGAAACAGAGTATCTTTATAACAAGGCCACTGAAAGATGATTAGTACAGATTTTTTTCTCTTTTCTTTATCTTTTGTCTGTTTCAAATGCAGCTGGCATTCATCACCGGATTATAACAGCTTGAAGCTTACTCAAACATACAGCTTTTTTTGCAGGAGATACTTAATCACATGCCTAACCTTAAGAATGTAAATATTTTCATTTAAATCAACGTGAAAAAATAATTTGGTTAAAGTTAGACATGCTTTGATAAATTAGAGTCTTGCAAAAAAAGAAGAAACAAAACCATGGGTTTAAACATACAGGTTATGTCATTTGGAATGAATGGATGCGAGTTGTTGATTTTTTTCTTTTCTTTTTTTTTTTCTTTTTTTTTTTTTTTGTATTTTAGAATTTGAACTGCTCCTGATAAATTTCTTCCCAAATTTGATCATGCAGTGTATCGTGAATATTAGGCAGATGTTCCAACAACATGAAAAGAAGGCTTTTTTTGGTAGACAGTACATGGTAAGTGTTCAGAAAGCAGTCAATTTGAAGCAGTAGTCCTTCCAAAAGCTGTTTTCCCCCCTCCAAAATATTTTGGGGTTTTGTTTTTCCTACTGTCTTGTGAATAATGCTTTTATGATTTATTTTCATTGGAAAAGAGACTTTAATAATTCTACCCCTTTGCACTGTTAATATATATTAGAATAGCATTTGAATAATAAGGTGTCGCCCTTATTCCGATTTTCAGATGCAACGATTAGAAGTCATTGACACCAATCTACCACAAGTGACCTTAGTCTCATATCTTGCTCTGTTATTAGAATAATCAAGGAACGCAATTCAGAAATAATATTACATCCTGCATTTTATTCAATTCCATATGACAAAAATAGTAACCTAGACTAAGACATCCATTTCAATCAGTAGATGTGTCAAGCCAACAAGATTTAATAATAAAAAATATTGGATCTAGGTAACAATTCCCAGCTGGTTCAGGGAGGCTCCTAGCCCTACATGGTATCACAGTATAAAAATAGTGTCTCTCTTCACCATGCAGAGAGGAATGACCTAACCCTGAATACAAAATGGGGTCAGTCTTACTGTACCATCTTCAACCATCTTATTTACAACACTTTACATCTTTTTTCATTTTTTCCTTTTTCATTTTTTCTTCTCTTTTTTTTCCTTTTCTTTCTTTTTTTTTTTTTTTTAAGTTATACACGTCCTTTAGGGAACAGAGATAACACTACATGGTACCAAATACTACCCAAAAAAAAAAAAGTCACACCAAAAATGACACAGATAAATAAAAACATTCAATTGCTGAAATACAGCAACATTAAGCCACCTCAGTTTTCCTTTTTATTTTTTTTTTTTTCCAATGCTTGGAAACACCCCTAACCACCCATGCACTGTGGCAAAAAAAGATGTTGTATTGTAGAGGCGTTACAGATACATAGTTTTGCTTATATATAGATAGATATATCTATATATCTCTATCTCATCACTGCAGGAAATGGAGCTGTAGAGTTCATTGTTCATTTCCCACAGAAACAAACAGCTAATAAGTCTTTGAACCTCTCTTCACTCCATTACATGATGGCAGAAATAGTCCATCCTCTTACAGTAATGGTTTTTGTTGTGTAAGAAAGATTGTCCTATTTTTCAGCCTCAACTGAGAAGACCTCACTGTCTGATTTGTTCTTCAGGGGCATAAAACTCCTTGCGCTGTTACCCAGCTACCCATCATGTCCCTCAAGCAATTCTGCCGGACGGAAGTTCATGGTGTCAACTCCACCATGCTCGTAATGCACAAAAATGAGGTAGTACACAGAACGGTTACTGTTCAAGTTTCGATTAAGCCCCAGTCTCCTCAGCATCCCCAGCCTAGCTTCCAAGTGGAACCATTCCCTTTATTTACTTGGTGTAATTTAAACAATGCAATCAACAGAAAATTATATTTGATTAATCAGGGTACATTGTGCTTTGGAGCAATCTGAGAAGATAATCAGCCAGGGTTGGAAATGCAAACAGAACAATTGTCTATTACTACTGCTCACGCTGCCCAAGAGTCCTTACTTCGTTCCCGTGCTATTAGGCAGGCGACATTGTTCTCGTGGGTATGTGTGAAAGGGACAGAACAGATCACAGCAAAATTAAACCTACGCAATGCTTTCCTTCCTCTACCTTAGACTCATATTAGTATCACACTCCTAAGATAAATGCATCAGAATTCTGTCAGGGGTGGTCACTCTTTTAAGTGGGCTTTGTAGAAAAGTGAAATGAATCATTTCCATTTAAGAAATGGCAGGCCCCATATCTCCTAAGGATCTGACAGTTCTCTGCGGCTTTTCTGCTTAGTTAATAGAGATCTCTTGTCGTTCGACCTTAAAACAAAACAAGAAACTGCAACACGGTTCTCCTCCTTATTCCTCAAGTCAAAGTACTATTTATAAAATAGTTTACATCTTTGTTCAGTTTCAAATTATAGACAAACCTCCCTAATACAAAATACTAAAAGTGCAATAGTATAAATTAAGAGTTTGCAACCACATTATACAAACATTACCTTTTTATTATACAGCTTTGATAACATGGAGTATTTACTCACAACCGTTTATAATGTTGTGAATAACTTACGGTGCTAAGGTTTGTCTGTAACTTGTTTTCCAATCATTGAGCTAAAATCCACACTACATTTTTTTTTCATTTAATAGAACAACTGTCCACATAGCAGCTACAAATATTTAAATAAAAAAAAAAAAAAAGGTTTGTTACTGACAGGTACTTGCACATGAAAAGCATGCTATCTTTCCCAATAAAACTTCACAATTTTGCCTGAATTGAAATAAACCACTTATTTATAGTAAAACAAAACTTGGTGTTTTTTCTTTTAAAAAAGGAAAAAAAAAGGAAAAAAAAAAGAAAAATCACATAGCCAGATGTATTTTGCAGTACAAAAGCTTCATTTAAGTTTGGGGCTAGTATATTGTCTGTTACCCGCATAATCTTAACATTATAAATACTACAGACAAGGATACTGTAATAATACACAGCATTGGGGTACTAAATCACTTATTTAAGATTAAGATTCCTAAAAACATAGTCCAAGTTGCTAACTAATTGGAACAAAACCAGCAAATAAGTGTGACAGAATGCCGTAATGAAGCCCCCCGCTCTCAGGTGACAGTAAGTTTTGTAAGAAGCAAAGTGGACGTAGACTAGCCTCTTTCTGTTTCTAATGAAGTTATCCCATGATTTGTTTGTTTGTTTGTTTTCTGTTAAATTAAAAGGTTTCAAAGTTCTTGGTAACAGTCAAACTCACTGTTGAAAGAAGTACCATGCAGATCTTGCAAGACAACTTTTCAGCAGCCACAAAGTTATGTATTTCTGCTATGGGTAAGACTTTAAAGGGAACCTATGCATTTAGGTCAGGAAACTAATGCTTAGCTTCAAAAGCTGTACACGGAACAGGACAAGTGTTGTGCCGAGGAGTGGTCCAACAGTTATTCAGAATGAATGCTTTTAATTTATGCCAATCTCTTTATTATCCTCAATAAACCTGGTGAATGGACGACTGGCTCCCGTTTCCGAGCTTGCTTTGTCCAGACCAACAATGGGAGGGCTGCTGCCCGTGCGAGCTTTGTCCATGCCACCGGTAAGGTTACTCAGAGGCGGGATGGCACCTCCGCCGAGACTTACTGGGAGCTGGGGGATGCCTCCGTTCTGTATGACAGAAATCTCATTGTTCTTCATAGCGAGTCCGTTAGTGATAGCCGCAGCATATTGGTTCCAAAAATTGGGGTCAACGTTCATGGCCCGAGCTGCCAGATCCTTCTGGAACATCTCGGAGAACTTGAGTGCGTCGCCGCCGAGCAGAGCCATGGGGTTTTCCACAGAGAGGCGGCGGCCACGGCGGGCAGGGGCGTTATTCCACATGTGGGTTCCCATGTGAACCTGCGGAGCAGACGGGAACAAGAAGCACCCCCAGGTTAGCACGTTCAGGCAAGCGGGCTGGCCTGAAAGGCTCGCTCTTACAGAACCACTTGCTTTCGTTAAAAAAAATGACTTTTAATTCGCATGGAAAACAAATCAATTCCAGTTAAGACACAGTTCTAAGGCCCCGGTCAACCTATACAGAGAAAACCCAGCACCACGGTAATTTTTCAGTGCACATTTGTCCCTTCTCAGCGAGGGCAAAGGCGGCACCATGAGGATGAAGCACACGTAACTGCTAGGCCAGGCAACCCCACACACGAGCTGCGAGCCCTCACACGCTGAGGCTTACCCAGGGCATTACTCGTGGTAGCAGGCAGGCGGGTTTTGCTGCCCTTCCCCTTTTTGCACCTTGTCTATTTTCATAATGTTTTATCTCATGCCAGAGGCATGGATTACTTTGCTAAATTTCGTATTTTCAAAAAGGACGCATAAAAACATATTCCCCAGGCTGTGTCCTGATGGTTAAGCAGGCTGCGGGAATGAAGGCGTCAGTCCCGTGGCAGCCCACTGTACACCAGCGGGAAGCAGCTTTCTCGTCTGCCACAGCTGTGAAGCAGGGCAGAAAATGGAAATTTGAGAGGCGCCCCAGGAGCTGAGCAAGCTCCACGCTTCTCGTTTATGCCGAGGTGGTATTTTTGCACCGATAGTTGGCAAGAGCTGCCCGGACATGTCCATCAGCTGGCTACGTGTGCCACCACGCCTGCCAGGGCAGCGGTGACGTGCATGCACATTCTCTCGCAACCAGCTCCGCAGTGCGCATCATTGCCCGGCTGCTCAGCCCGCTGCACATGGCCCCTCTCGCCAGCACAGCGGGAGCACAGCGACCACCGCTACCCAGCCAGCACCACCTCGCAGCTCCCTCCACTCCTGCCTTCGGGGCAAACACTCAGTGCTAAACCCTGTCGAGTTCAAGCACAGTGCCTTAACACCCCCCCCGAGCCTTTACAGTTTTATTTGGCCTCTTACCTTAAGATTCCCCTTTGTGGTAAAAGCTCTACCACAGATTGTGCAACCAAACGGTTTTTCACCAGTATGGGTGCGCTCGTGTATCTGCAGTGCACTTGCTGAGGAGAAGGTCTTCCCGCACGACTGACAGTTGTGCTGCTTGGGAGTCCGGCGAGGGGGGGGTGCCAGCATAGGGGTGATCCCCGGACTCATCACTGTCTGTGGTGCAGCAGGAACCTGGATTCCAGCTGGAAGCGAGGGAACCTCACCCAAAGAGATCGGCTTGCTGTGACCATTCACTTCCATTTTGATCATGGTAGGTGCTGTACTGGTGACCAGGCTAGGAGTACTTTGGCTGGGACCTAGAGTAAAGTTGGGTTCAAATAACTGAGAAGGCAGCTCTTTTAATTTGTGCGTCAGTAAGTGCTGTTTTAAATTACCCATAGTGGAACACCCACGACTGCAGACTGTACAAACAAATGGACGTTCTTTAGTATGGCTGCGGTAGTGAATTTCCAATGCACTCTTACAAGCAAAAGGCTTGCCACAGATATTACAAACAGTACTTTTAAACTTACCACGTTCTCTGTTCAGGAACAGCAGGCTAAAAGGAGCCTCCTCTTTGATGACTGGTCTTCCCGGGTTGGTGGATGTCAGATCTAATGCGCCTCCATTTTCAGTGGCAGGTGGTGGGCTGTCTGGTTTTTCTGTCTTTAATTGTATTTCTTGTGGCTCTTCCTGGTTACTGAGACCGGGGGACTTTGATCTGAAACTCTCGCTATTGCTATTTACAGGAGACAGAGCTTGCATGGAGGAAGAAGACTCTGACATCGCAGGGCTGCCTGCGCTCTGGCTTTCGAGATCGCCCACGGCTGATGAGGAGTCGTTGCTCAAATGGTCGCTTTCCCCTGATCCATTTTCTATGGATTTTAAACTGGTCAGCTGCTGACAGTTCATGACAGAATCAATCATTTTCATTTGATTCTCCAAAGCAGCAATACTGGAGATCACAGAAGGTGGCGAGGAAGGACATGACCCAGAGTAAGAGATGAGGGGTTTGGATGAGTCACTTGCCGTGTCCTTTAGCTCCGGGTCCTCCTCCATAGAATTTTCATCAATGTCATCATCAAAGTTGCTCAGGGTGTCAACGTTCTTCTCATCATAGGAAAGCTCTGAGTCCATGGCGTCCTGGAAGCCCTCTGGTAGCGGCGTGTTTGGAATTTGCCCGCCCATATGCATACGAATGTGCTGCTGAAGAACAACTGCATTTGTAAATTTCTTCTGACAAATGGGACACGAGTGCTGTACTCTAAGTGGTGGCTTCGCTCGATGAACTCCAAAATGTGTTTTTAGATTGCCTTTTGTAGTAAAGGCACGTCCACAAATTTTGCATTTAAATGGTCTTTCTCCTGTATGCGTTCTGTAATGCATCTTGAGAGCGCTCTGACAACTAAGCACACGGTGACAAATGACGCATTGATTTGGATCTGTCATCTTCTTATCAATGTTCTCCACGAGCTGTTGTAGTTTTGAGGTTTCTGATGTTTGCATAGAGTCTAGCAGACCACCGAATGGAAACTTTGCCTTGAACTGGTCGGACACTGCTGGAAGCACAGGGTTTGGGAGGCTTGTTGCAACGCTGCTGTCCGTAACAGCCGTAGAAATTGAAGATGTGGAAGCTGTGGAAACTTGCCCGCCCACAGAAAGGTCCCCAAGCCGCGTGCTTGTGGGAGGCAGAGTGACGGGTTCTGCCTTGGGCAGAGCTGAGCCACTCTGGACAGGCTGCGGGGACTCGGCAGAGGCTGGAACGCCTGACTCCGAAGTATTGAGGCTTGGGGACAGAGAAGTGCATTCGCTGGAGGCAGGAGAAGGCCTCTGGGGTGACCTGCTCATGGGAGTGATGCTCGGAGAATCACCGTAACTGTTCACACCAGGTATAGTGGGGGGCAGCTGGAGCCCGATGGAAGTCGGGACGGTCGGTAAAACGGGTTTGCTGTCTAACCACGTTGTGACTGGCTTCTCTGGGGGCAGCGACATGCCGTATGGGATTCCGGAGCAGGTCGGCACATTATCGAGGTATTCTGGAACGGGATAAGGGTTCATCTGAATGTGAGGGTATTTCTCTTTATGCCTCTGGAAATGAACTTTCAGGTTGCCCTTTGTGGAAAAGCGGTTTCCGCATATGTTACACTTAAAAGGTCTTTCGCCTGTATGCGAGCGGAGGTGAATTTGTAAAGCACTGTCACTTCCAAAGACCTTGGCACA